>NW_016811396.1:2170887-2180748 GCF_001698545.2 Rhinopithecus bieti | reverse complement strand
TGGCCTTCTTCCAAGTGTACTTTACTTCCTTTTGTTCCTGCTCTAAAACTTTTTTTTTAAGACAGAGTCTCGCTCTGTCGCCCAGGCTGGAGTGCGTTGGCATGATCTCGGCTCACTGCAAGCTCTGCCTCCTGGGTTCACGCCATTCTCCTGCCTCAGCCTCCCGAATAGCTGGGACTACAGGTGCCCACCACCATGCCCAGCTAATTTTTTTGTATATTTTAGTAGAGATGGGGTTTCACAGTGTTAGCCAGGATGGTCTCGATTTCCTGACGTCGTAATCCCCCAGCCTCAGCCTCCCAAAGTGCTGGGATTACAGGCGTGAGCCACTGCGCCCAGCCTAATTATGCTTTTCCTATGTGCTTATTGCTGTCATATAGAAATACAACTAATTTTAGTGTATTAATTTTGATTCTGGCAATGCTTATAAACTTTCTTATGAATTCAATAATTTATTGTTGATTTTTTGACTTTTCTGTGTTCAATTATATCCTGTTCCTGTTTGAACAATTCTAGGTATATATTTGCTCCTTTACAAACCTCACACTTTTTTTTTTTTTTTTTTTTTTTTTTGGTATTCTGTGCTACTTAGTCGTTCTGGCATAATATTGAATAAAAATGGCAATAGCAGACATATTTGGTTTTACTTAATTTTAAAGGAAATGCCTTCATCAAATCTTCATTTAGTATAAAGTATGTTTCCCGTGTGTGTTTGCGTGTGTGTGTGGGGGGTGGCACATGACTCGGAATGATGACTTCTGTATGGGCTCTTAGGTGACATAGTTTTCATCATAGGCCATATGAGATCATTTTTCTCCTTCCTGTCTTGTACTCACTTCACTGCTAACATTGCATTTGTTTATTTAGCCAGAACACTGCCTGACTTCTTTTCTTTTTCTCTCATCTCATATTTTTCTGAATTACCATACACTTTATATCAAGTGGAAAGAACTCAGTGCAAAGTATAAATACTAAGGTCTAAGTGTGCAAAGCCATAGAGAAGTGATCATCATGTCAATGTGACATGTCATAAAATGTGCTACATAAAAGGCTGCCATCAGATAACCAGAGTAGATGTTTTGTCAAACGATGAGCATAATTTGCCCTCAAATGAAAAGTCAGAGTCTCGAATAAAATAAAACTAGTAACAAGTCAATCGTTAATTAAAGTTCCAGAAGCTTGATTTTAACAAGCAGCTAAATGCTTGTTAAATTCACTGGAGTTTGGACTATACAGGCCAAGTGATGTGGGGAGGTGTCACAGCATAATTCAATCAGTAAATTAACATATCCTAGCATGGATTGTAGTGTTCTAGGACTGGCCATTAAGAATTGGAAAATACCTTAAAGATCATGTGGTCCAACCTATCATCTAATCAAGAAACTTGCCATTGTAGCCATTACCCTCTTAAGGGTGTTTTTCATCACTCACTTCTAACTTGATGAATGTAGCCAAAGTTAGATAAACCAGCTTCTCGGAACTTAATTTGCAATTGCAAGACAACACACCATGTTTGCTTCTAATACTTCAAGAAGTTAGCTTCCAATCTTTTTTTTTGCGACGGAGTCTCGCTCTGTCGCCCAGCCTGGAGTGCAGTGGCCGGATCTCAGCTTACTGCAAGCTCCGCCTCCCGGGTTCACGCCATTCTCCTGCCTCAGCCTCCGGAGTAGCTGGGACTACAGGCGCCCGCCACCTCGCCTGGCTAGTTTTTTGTATTTTTTAGTGGAGACGGGGTTTCACCGTGTTAGCCAGGATGGTCTTGATCTCCTGACCGCGTGATCCGCCCGTCTCGGCCTCCCAAAGTGCTGGGATTACAGTCTTGAGCCACCGCGCCCGGCCTGGCTTCCAATCTTATGTGAGAGGTATGTAGACAACAGTGAGTTCAAAATAGAATGAAGCAATAGAAAGTTTAGGGAGCAAGGAGTAAAAATGACGATATAAGAGTTTGGATTGGTGGCTGAAGTCAAGAGGACAGCTACAGAGTGTGCGTGGGGCAGGGGGAGTTTATTATTCCCAAATCAATGCCCAGTTTACTCATCCTGAGTAATTGCTCTGGTATGCATCAGGAAAGAGCGTTACACAGAGCTGGGGAAACCATATGTCCGGGTAAGGTGACGTGTGGATTGAACTTGAGCTAAAGACACCAGGTTATGAGAGATAGTCCCTATAAGAGAATATATAAAGAAGATGATTTCACGGACTTCTAAGCTTCAGTTTTTTCATCATTCACTTTCTCATAGGTATGTGTCAGCAGTGGATAACCTGCGGGATGGTTTTCTTTATAGACTCCAGTCTTCATCAGCATGAAAAATATTAACTTTTTCACTTTTGACTCTTTCTGTGGTGTACTCCATGGTAAATCAATATCCAATATGTTAAAGTCACATTTTCATCCTAGATAATTCCGTAAGTATGGTAATAATTTATGGGTCAAATTAAAGGGTGAGAAACTGCCAGATTGTTTCTAGAGTGGCTGTATGATTTTGTTAGAGGCATAGGGAGGTGAAGTTACAACTGCAAAGTGTCAGCAAGAGGAAATTCCACAGGGTGTTGACACTAGTCTGTATTCTATTTGTGGTGGTAGTTATAAGAATCTAATCACGTGTTAAAACTCACAGAACTATACACAAAAAAGTGAATACCACTATTTGCAAATGTATAAAAATAAATAAAATGTATACTTTTTTTTTTTTTTTTTTCACACAAGATAGCCCACAACATTCTTGTGGAAGAAACACACAAGAGTTTTAAATGCCTTAGGAATTTTACGTAAAATTGAGCAAGCACAATGAACAAGTTACTGCCTAAGAAGTCATCAGTTTTATTCTCCTGTTCTTTGTCTTTCATATGAATCTACTTTTACAGATATTATTTCAAATTCTCTATACTCCTTTCAATTCTAATCCTGCATTTCTAACTCACACTTGAAAAAATTGGCATTTCTGTTAGTTCTGAGAGATACAGAATCATTCTACAATTGTAGGCAAGGCCTATTTAATCATTCAAAGATAGTGTGGCAGGTTTTTATTATGGAACAGTTTTCACATCTGAGCCATATCGGAATTTGAATGAAGGCAATAGGTAAAGAAGAGGGTATGCGCTATAAAACTGTTTTTCATACAAGTTGTCTGCCTAAGGTCCATGGAAGACAGTTCCTATGTACATTTACTTCATCTTTATTGCAGTGATCCTTGTTGTTACATTGTCACTGTACTGTAAAAACAGCATGCCACATCTACTTTTTCGCTTCAGTCATGATTCTAATGCAATGTGATAAAAACACACGCTGTGTCATATGTTATATGTAATGTATTCCTAATTGGACATTTGTAAGATGTTTAATAATGACTGAAGCTCCACTGTGTCTAATATATTATGGAATAAATGTGTCAAAAACCAGTGGCACGCTCTAAAACTTTATTTTAAAAGAGGCAGATCGTACAGCTCTGATGTTGTCGTTTGTGCCTGATTTGGGCAGCAATGGGATTCAAGCGGCAGATGATGAAAATCACACAATTGAGATATTTTCCACCTTTTGAAAAAGAGGATGAATTAAGAAAAAATGTTAATCTGATTCTCTATTATTGTTTAGCTCACTCTCTTCTGAAACTGACTTCAACAGGAGTTACATTGATGAAATAGGCCAGTGTCACCATTTGTTGGACAGAGAGCAGCAAAAATATTTTCTTAAAAGATATAATATTTGAGTCCAAATTTCTGCCACATAAATAATGTCAAAGGAAAAGGCTGCCTGTTGGTACAGCTGTCTTAGGAGTTCCTGGGCTATCTAGGATGGGCAGACTCTCTTATGAGGAAGCCAGTGGGGAAGCACACTAAACCGAAAGATGAAATGTGTCCTTGTCAATGGCTTCACTAAATTCTTCTTAAGAAGTAGAAGTATAATAAACATTTTAGGGACAAATCTGGAATAAAATAAAGATGGAATTAAATAGATTTACATGACAATATTTGTCTTCTTTCTTATTTCTAGACAAATACATTTTTACCTTCTTATTTGGAACAACTCTCAAAATCTAATTTCTTCATTCATCTTTCAAATATGTATGTAGCACTATTATGTTTTAAACACTCTTGAAAAAGTCAGATTTTCTGGAACTTGGCCTTCAGGTGTGAGATACTTCTTTCATATATATGTAGCTGTTTATTCTTTTATGTATTTATAAATTAATTTGAACATTATTTTTAGCTTATGATTAGTGAGCCTCTTTTAAGCCAGAACCCGACTTTTTTTTTCTTTTATTCTTATTATTATTATTATTATAGTGAGCCTCTTTTTAAGCCAGAACCCGACTTTTTTTTTCTTTTTATTCTTATTATTATTATTATTATTTTTTTGAGACGGAGTCTTACTCTGTTGCCCAGGCTGGAGTGCAGTGGTGGGATCTCGGCTCACTGCAAGCTCTGCCTCCCGGGTTCACGCCATTCTCCTGCCTTCAGCCTCCTGAGTAGCTGGGACTACAGGCGCCGCCACCACGCCCGGCTCATTTTTTGTATTTTTAGTAGAGACGGGGTTTCACTGTATTAGCCAGGATGGTCTCCATCTCCTGACCTCCTGATCCGCCCGCCTTGGCCTCCTAAAGTGCTGGGATTACAGGCGTGAGCCACCACACCCGGCGATTTTTTTTTAAATTAGGCTCTTCTCCTGTGGGTTCTCATGGTCCAGTCCCGATATTGATTCATGTACACTGATTCCTAACTGATTATTTGTTTTCTTTGTTCTGGGATTTTTTTGATTATTACATTTTTTTTTCCTGTCTGGTTCTGCCACACAAACATTGTGAAAATTTTTTATTTTCCCATTTTCTTTCTACCCTTCCTGAGCTCAAACCTTAGACATAGTCAAGACCATATGTTCACTAAAACTTGACTAGACCTTCAGTTGAGTCAAAGAAATCTACTGGGTAAATCAGTGGAGCTCAGTTGCTTCAATGATATCTTCCTAGAAATTTAGATTTTTAATGGAAATTAGACTTCTAATTGTCCCTTTTGATTTCTGCCTTCTCAACCATGAGTAGATTACAATTATTGAGTATGAGGGAAAGTTCTGGGAATAAATGCTGTCAAACTGTCGCTTGTCTAATTTCATCTGTAGTCCTTCCATCACACCTAAATGCAGGCTGGCCATCACAAGTCTTCATTTAAAACTAACTAAAAAAGTTTTCAGACATAATAGAGTATATATTACCTTATGAAATAAAAAGTTTCCTGAAAGTTTTACTCCATCAAATTTTTTTTTTTTTTTTTTTTTTTTGAGACGGAGTCTCGCTCTGTCGCCCGAGCTGGAGTGCAGTGGCCAGATCTCAGCTCACTGCAAGCTCCGCCTCCCGGGTTTACGCCATTCTCCTGCCTCAGCCTCCCGAGTAGCTGGGACTACAGGCGCCAGCCACCTCGCCCGGCTAGCTTTTTGTATTTTTTAGTAGAGACGGGGTTTCACCATGTTAGCCAGGATGGTCTCGAACTCCTGACCTCGTGATCCGCCCGTCTCGGCCTCCCAATACTCCATCAAATTTTAACCAGCATTTTTAAATTCAAATTTTACATTATTTTAAGAAAATTTTACTTTTATTATAAGAATATTACGGTTATTCTTTCCTATATTTCCCACAAATTAACATTCAGAGAAGAAAGTTTTTACGTGGTCTCATTTACTTAAATATATCAATACTCCTTTCCTAACACCTCTACATCCTTATGCAAAACATGTCCATTTATTATTTTAATAAAGGGACAACTGTTCTCCAGAGGTTGCTCCATCCAATACTTTTCTCCATATGCTATCTCAGATTCCCAAGTATAAGAAAGCAAAACAATGAGTGTTTAGGGTTTAATTTTTAATAAAAAGTTCCCCAAACTCCATTAAATTCTTACTGAATCTTGAGTGAAAATGAAATATATTAAACCCCAAGAAGCAGGCACAAATGTCTAGTACATTGGATAACAAGGATTAGAATGCTGGTTTGGGATCATATGCCTTCGTTTGGTTATTAGACATTAAGTATGGGATTTTAGGAAGCTCTTTCCTAGATGCATTCGTCCCAGTAAAGTACTTAGCAGATAATTCATTATAGTTTTTGCATGGTGGGGAGGGGGGAAACGGGAGGGGTTGTAATTTAGAAGAATGCAATTAAAACTGAACTTGATAATTAATTCTGAACTGGTGAGAACTAGTTCCAGAGATTATGACTATAATGCTGTGTAGTCATTGATATAAATATTCATGAGGTTTCATTGTTTTATGGTTTTCTCAAGCATACAGCTTATCTGAAGAAGTAAAATTAAAGTACCATTATTTAACATTACAATGCAAATAAGAATCAATGAAGAAAGAATTGTTAATTCACTAGAGAATGTAAATACATGTAGGTATGTGTACAGGGACTATATCATATATGTACAAATAAAACATCTTCTGAGCATATAAATTAGAATATTGGGGAAAGAAGAAAAATAGTGATATGGGTAAACAATTGTGGATATTAATCTGGTCAATGCTAGGTGAGTGAAATTCATTGAAATCGACTTAACCTACCACCAAAAATCAATCAACATATAAAACTAATCGTGGGCAGCAGAAGAGAGAATGAGAAAACGGTATTTCTTATTCTATTTCCATCTTTTACTGAGCCATAATGCCATCATATCTGACCTTGAAGCAGATTCATCTATAATATGAAATTTTCAAATAATCTGAAAGAATAAACAGGGTATGATGAATGGATGAATGGATGGATGCATGGATGGAAACTACAAAGAGAAAAGTAGCCAGAAAGCAGCCAGTTAGAAAAATTGAAATAGAAGGCAGAAGGGGAGTTGAGAAAAGGGAGTGTAATTTCAGACATTGTCTTTGATTTGATTTAATTTTACTTAAAAAAATCCATCATAATGGGATTCTTATAATTGCTATTTGTTTATATCCTCAAACTTGATGAAGAAAGAATCAGCACAAACAGTATACTCATTGAAAACTTTATACAAATTTGAGGAAGATTTAAGCCTTCTGTACTGGTATGCTCAGTTCATTTATTGTTAAGCACCACAAAGTCAAATTCAGTATTATGTGATTAAGCTGCATCTGTCTCTGTGCAAGCACTCACCATATTTCTTTAAGTTCAGCAGGTGTTTTACAAAGAATCTAAAGGATTTTGCACAAAATTGGTGCCTATAATAAAGCAATGCTGATGAAGAGACAGCTTTTTATATCACTGATATATTATAGTTTCTTTCTAATAAATGTCATTGCTAGATATTTCAAAATCTGAAGCAGATTTGCTGACTGCACTGTTTTGAAGTATATTTGCTGTACCTTATTGCTAAGATGTTCTTTTATAGACATACAGTTTAGAAATTTTATTTGACACTGTTGACTACTAAATTAGCAGCTTTTCAACTTTGTAAGACTTCTGTCACACAATTGAAATAAAAGATAGAATGCATCACTTTTGCATTAATATTTTCTGGCACTGTTCTAAGGCAATTTTAGATATATTAATAGAGAGCACAGTTTGAGAAACAAATATAAACAAAATCATTGTTTTTTTTCCCCCCTAGATTCCCAGCCTCCATACACACATACACACAACGTATGAAGAATAAAACTATAAATATGTAGATCTTTTAATTTTTAATCACCTGAATTTGATGGTTTAAAATTAAAAGTATTGTTTAATTAGAAAGCTTACTTGGGGAACCCATTTGGTTTCCAACTGTTAGAGTGCTGCTGTGTTCTCTGGGTTGACACATTGATGGCATTCAGTGTTATATTTGAGGAAGTTTATTCATTTGATTAGAGCTTGAGGTTAGTGAAGTGCACATACCATGGAGTCAGATCCTAAGCTCATCATCTAGACTTGCTGTTTTCAGTAGGGACCAAAAAGGATCTGGCCTCAACTCCAACCACAGATGACAGTGTTGACACAGGTGTCTTTGACCCATAAATAGAATATAAGACCAAAGGCATAGACACAGACCTATTTCAGGCCAAGTTTCTTACAGAGCTCTAATCTGGGCCATAAGACACTAGCAGGAAAAGAGATTGGTCCTCTGATTCCAGCCACAGCCCAAACTCCAATTCAGAGCATCAAAGCATTCTGTGAAAGATCCTGTGGTAATGAAGAGAAAGAAAGAGAAATATTAGCTACATTTACCTACTCTGATGAGCTTTGTCAAAAAATTTACATTCATTCAAAAATATTTTCTATGTGCTAACTAGGAGCCCACGTCTATTTCAAGTGGGTAAGCTGGGGGGCTATTAAATGTATACAGAAAGAGTTTCTGTTCTCAGAGGATATGTAAAGTCACATATGAAAAAAAAAAAAAAAAAAAACCACAAATATACGAGGTACTAAATGCTAACTGGCAAATAATCAGAAGAGACAAAAATTCCAATTCCAGAGAATGAGGAAGTCCAATACTCATGCATATAGTTTCTATACATGGAAAGGTGAGAATATAAGATATATTCGGGGCAGAAACAATATGAAAAACAAAGCAAGTGTCTTCTTTCTCTACTTAGAATGTAGAAAGTTGCAAAGGAGAATGCTCCCATTATAAAAATTAGAAAATGCTGGTTAAAGTACCAATCATAACACTTCAAAAGCCAACCACAATGCTGAGCTTACAAGGCCATCAGGTAACCTGAAGTCTAAAGTGTGACTAGCCCCTTCAACGAGAGATAGGATATGCAAACTGTTTTGCCTATGGCAGTACAAAGGGAGAAAAGGCTTCCTGATATATACGCTATAACCAGGTGAAAATTTACATGCTAAAATTTAAAAAAGAATTACCAAAGTTCAAGTGTGGGCTAGCATGTCAGTCTAAAATAACTGGGTCATCTGACAAAAGGGAATTTGCACTGGCCAAAAAACTCATTACTATACGTCTTTACTAGGTGTTCACAGGAAAGGTGGTGGGTAGAATATGAGACTGAAGAAAGCTTCAGGCCAGGCATGGTGGTTCACATCTGTAATTTCAGCACTTTGGGAGGCCGAGATGGGTGGATCACTTGAGCTCAGGAGTTCAAGATCAGTTTGGCCAATATGGCAAAAACCCATCTCTACTAAAAATACAAAAAAGTTAGTCGGGCTTGGTGTTGGGCACCTGTAATCCCAGCCAGTCGGGAGACTGGGGTAGGAGAATCAGTTGAATCTGGGGGGTGGAGGTTGCAGTGAGCCAAGATCGGGCCATTGCACTCCAGCCTGGGCAACAAGAGTGAAATTCCATCTCAAAAAATAAAAAAAAGAGGGCTTCTGTTGTTGGTGCAGTAATGCAAGCAGAGATCATCAGCTATTCAATAGTATAGGGATAGGCAAACTATAAACTATATTTTGCAGTTTGCCAAATTTTTCTTTTCTATGAAGCAGTAAACTAAAGCTTCTTAAAGATAGTTAGCAAAGACTATGGCCTGCATGGAACAGAGTGTGAAAAGCAACTCTGTACCTTTTGTAGAAGGGACAGAAAACTGTCTTGGTCTTAAAACTTTCTTCTAATACCAAATAGTGGTTTCTGTCTTTTGGGAGAGGGACAGGAAAATATCACTAAAGATTAACTGCAGGCCGGGCGTGGTGGCTCAAACCTGTAATCCCAGCACTTTGGGAGGCCGAGACAGGCGGATCACGTGGTCAGAAGATCGAGACCATCCTGGCTAACACGGTGAAACCCTGTCTCTACTAAAAAATACAAAATCTAGCCGGGCGAGGTGGCGGGCACCTGTAGTACCAGCTACTCAGGAGGCTGAGGCAGGAGAATGGTGTAAACCTGGGAGATGGAGCTTGCAGTGAACTGAGATCCCGCCACTGCACTCCAGCCTGGGCGACAGAGTGAGACTCCATCTCAAAAAAAAAA
>NW_016811396.1:2127856-2170587 GCF_001698545.2 Rhinopithecus bieti | reverse complement strand
AAAAAAAAAAAAAAAAAAAAAAAGATTAACTGCAGATACAACACAGATTTAGGTTGCTATAGAGAAGGAAGACTAGAACTTTAAAAAAGCTTCACCCTGAGCCTCTAGTGCATAGAATCTTCCAGTGATGGAGGCTGGGCTGGAGAAAAACAGAGACCTCTTCTTCAATAAGCATGAGGCTAGTGAAAAGTAGCAAGCAATAGCAGTCTACTGTTAGAAGAGGTATAAATGAATGGAGAATTATTATTATTTTTTTTTTGTAGCAGAGGTTTATAAGGGTGGTTGAAAGATGATGGTGAAACACTAGCTCTGAGAAAATATCACCAGTATCCCAGTGCAAATGCTAAGCACTAGTCCTGTAGGAGAGAAATGTGAATCTGTTGTCCCATTGAAGTTAACCATAACAACCACAGTGCCCAAATCCCAATCAATACTTGACTAGATTTAGTGAACTGCACATATTCACAGCCTGGTAGAAGAAGAAGTATCTCATTTCTCTGAATAAATACTTTTTACCGCAGTCCCTACTGTTATAAGTACAAGACAGAGAAAACTAGAAAAACACAACCTATCAATACATTCAAGAGACAAAGCAACCAATGAAACCAGACTCAGAAATGACACAGATGTTGAAATTATCAGAGAGAGGTTTTAAAAATAGCTATAATTAAATTACTAATGGCTCTTGTGGCAAAGGAGAAAAATTGGCAAGATGCATTAATGAACAGGAAGTTTATTTAATCATATCCATCAGTCTGAACTCAATACTGTCTGAAAATCAGAAGCGCACAGCAGTATAAACAGGTAGAGCACCATGACAAGTCTGCTAATTTTGGCTCAAGAAAAGTAACTCCTGATGCTCAGAGAAAGCATGACACATTTCTGTTCTTTTTCTCTCAATTTTATTTACCACCCAGGTGCCAAACAATCCCATGGGGGCAGTTGTAGAGGTCTCCATAGAACACTACAATAGCTAAAATTTTGAGAGGGGAACATTTCTTTCCACTAGGCATATTGGAGGAATAAAATATATTAGAGTCATTGCCACTTCATTAGTACTTTGAATTCTTGTCTTCTTTCTCAATATTACTGCTGTTATTTATTCTAGTATCCTCAAACAGCCATTCCATGCATTATGTATACATTTTATAGTTGTATTCAGTTAAAGAGAAAAGTGAAGTTTTGTAACTCCCTCTGACCAAAACTGGAACTCTAGAAAATATTTTAATTGGTTATACATCAAATACAACATATAAAAATGGGTGAAGTGCAGCTAAAATCATGCTTATTGGAAAATGTATACCATTAAATGTTTTTATTAGGATACAATAAAGGTCTCAAATGAATCTTTTAAGTTTCTACCTCAAGAAACAAGTAAATAACAAATTAACCCAAAAGTAAATACAAGGAGACAAATAACAATAATAAGACCTAACATTAATAAATACAAAAATGAAAGAAGATAAATGTGAGAAAAATAAGTGAAACCAAAATCTGGTTTTCTAAGCAATCAACGGAATTGATAAACTTATATACAAAACAGTAAGGCAAAAGAGAGAAACCACTGATAAACAATATCAGCAGCGAGGGGTTGCTAATACAGTTCTTGCAGATTTAAAAGAAAAGAACTACCAACTTTAAGCCAATACATTTGATAATTTCTATAAAATAGACAGATTCCTTAAAATAAACAAATTCTAAATTTCAGTCAAGAAAAAATAAACTTTATCTTTCTGTATGTATTTTAAAAATTGAATTCATAGTTAAATGTCTAACTACAAAGAAAAAACTCCAAGCCTATCTCACTTTATTAAACAATTACACAAAACATTTAAGGAACAGATAAAACCAATTCTTCAAAAGTCCTTCCAGAAAATATAAAAGTGGGAACTTCTCAACTTATTTAATGAGGTATGAGTTACCCTAATGCCCAAGGTATTACAAGAAAACTGAAACATAGTCTCAAAATCCTTAAAACATTAGCAAATATAATCCAATCATGTATCATAATTATACCATATCACAAACATATGTTTTATTAACATGAGAGTGCAATGTTTTATCAAAATTTGGAAATTAATCCACTTATCCATATCAATATAAGAAACAAAGAAAAAACAAACACATGGTCATCTCAATAGAAGGAGAAAATAAAAATACATTTGGTGCATATGACAGTCATCTACAATAAAACAGCATCAGCAAACTAGGAATTTTCTTAAGGTGTTTTAAAAAACCTGTAACCAGTATCATACTTAATGTATCATACTTTCAGTAAAAAGGCTGAATACTTTCTTTTTCAGATGAGGAAAAATGAACAAGAATGTCTGTTTGCATAACTCTTACTCAAATTGTGTAGGTCTTAGCAAATACACTAAGTCAAAAAAAAAAAAAAGAAAGAAAAGATTTGCTGATTGGATATAAATAATCTTTATTTGCAGACAACATAATTACCTGTGTATATAATACCCAACTGTCTACAAAAATATCTACTTGATGTAATAAACAAGTTTAGCAAGATTACAAGAAAGAAGGGGTGTGTGTGTGTGTGTGTGTGTGTGTGTGTGTGTGCATGTATACCACCTCTCATAGACTGGAGATGAATATGAGAGATACACCCATTGATTTGAACTCAATGACTTCAGTGGATCTGAGATAACCCTGGATGACAAAGACCAAGTGGAGTACCAGGTAGGCATAGTTAATATAAAAGTTCAGTGGTCATTAGAGGTTATCAAAGTGGCTTGATATTTTGGCAAGGGTGAATTGATGAAGTACCCAAGGCCAAAATAAATGGGCACCAACACCTCTACATATGGTGATGAGTATACTTAATTGAGTTCACATAACAGAGAGTAATGGCTCTTTATCCAATTTTCAGATCTGAGTCAGTTCACAGATCCAGAGCTTATTGAATTAAAATGAGACAATATTTCTTTGAGGAAAGATCCCACAGTATGTTCAGAAACATTCTACTTTAATCTTCTTCCTAACATTCCCTAAGATGACCACAATAAATAGACACTGGGTAAAGGGAAACCCCTGGCCCTGTGAGAGTTTGGAGGAGGCACTAGTTCTAAACTAAAACAAAATTCCCAGAGACCCAACAAGCCACTGAGGTCCTTCTGTCAGAGGTGGTTGGGTGATGACTTAGATGCTGTCCTGAATTCATTCCACAAATTCTGTGGTTATTTCACCAGTTCTTGAGATGATCTTTCCTTAAAGACTAAGACAAAACAAACTTTACAAAACCTGTTTGGAACAAGTTCAAGTACAATGATATTCAGGAACATAATTTTTTTTCTGACATGTATTCCATATATACATATATATGTTAATTTTCATTATGAAATATGAATAGAGATTGGAGAGAAAGCAGAATTTCCAAATTTGTTTTGATTTTGCCTTTTCTGGTAAAGAAAACTTTCTTCTGTCAAGGAAGGGTAGAATAAACTTAATGAGGTCTATAGAAGTGCTGAAGAAATTTTATAAAACATCTTGGTTCCCTACATAAATTCGAGATTAGAGACAGAGATCAGTTACATTTTAGGGGTCCTGAATAAAGTTGCAAATGTGGTGCTCTGTATTCTTTGAAGGACTCAAGAATGAATGATGGAGTGGAAGACTGTAATGCCCAAATGACAGATTATTTTGCACAGGGAAAAGAGGGTCATTTTTTTCAACTACTTGTGAATGTCACATCAAACTTCAGAGGGTTTGCATAAAATAATATTAAATAATGGTTTGAGAGCACTAAGCCTGAGAAAAAAGGAGATCATGTCCTTTTCAGGGACATGGATGGAGCTGGAGGCCATTATCCTCAGCAAACAAAAGCAGGAACAGAAAACCAAATACCACATGTTCTCACTTACAAGTGAGAGCTGAACAATGTGAACACATAGACACATAGAGAGGAACAGCATACACTAGGGTCTATCAGAGGTTGGAGCGTGGGAGGAGGGAGAAGAGCAGGAAAAATAACTGATGTGTACAAGGCTTAATACCTGGGTGATTATTTGTTGTACAGATTATTCTGTACAACAAATCCCCATGACACAAGTTTACCTGTGTTATAAGCCTGCACATGTACCCCTGAACTTAAAATAAACGTTAATAAAAGGAAAAAAAATTACCAAAGGACCTAAGATGTGTTAACCAAGGGGAAAAAAACATACTTTTGCTCTGCTACTGGTCTGTTATATGTGGTAAATCAGGTAGTTATGACACATTTGTGTTTTAGTAGGGCATTGGGTATGGCTTCCACTGCAAGTAATGAATGAGAAAAAAGGAATAGTAATACAGCTGTATACTTGGAAGAGTAATGGGTTATTAAATCACAAATAAATGCTGGTAAATGGATTAATGAAAACATTGAAGAAAGTTTTTAGTGGTCTAACACAAGGCTTTATGCTGGGTAATTGGATTCACAGCTTGGACTGAACTACAGAATATTGCTATATGAAAACTTTAGATACTAGCTACAAAATAATACGGATTTTGGTATGTTTACTTTGACTACACAGCTTTACTGCCACAAAAGAGGCTACCAAAAGATGTGAGTTGGTTTGGGGGAACAATCAACCTAGTAGAATATTGGGGAAATTGGTAATATTAATCTATTCCTAGCCTAAAATCATCAAGCAATTCTGATTACCCAAATCTGAGCTTTACATTCTAAAAGAGATTGAAGAAACTAAAGGAAGTTCAGAGGGGAAAAATTGAGGTTAACAAACACACTATTTGAAGAATATCTGAGAAAATTAGGGATCTCTTTTACAAATAAATAGAAGATTCCAAGGAGATAGAAGTGAATTTATATGTGTGTGTGTTATAGTGAATTACAAATATATAAAGTTTGACATGTACAAAGGAGATAAGATTTGAGCCATCACTTGTCCACATGGAAAACAGAAACTAAGAGAGAAAGAGTCAGGAAGATAGAATAAAGCTCTACAGAAGGAAACATTTTACAGTTACAGATTGCCAAGGAGGGAGAGGAGAGTCCTCACTGAGTCATCTCACTGGAGGGGAGCAAGATTAGGGTTTTCAAGCATTAGATGTGTGATTGGCAGGAATGACCTTTGGGGTTCCTGCCAAACCTGAAATTTGATGACTTTATGACTACAAAATTAGCATAAAACTTCACCTCCGCTTTTTATTCATTCTGCCCTCTGTTCCCCTTGTCACTGTTTCCTTTCTATTTTGTTCTCGGCAAGGCTTCTGAGAAATCCGTTTGGATTCATTTATTCCAGACATTCAAATTTAAGATTTGACCTCTTAGTCAATAGTTACCAGCCTGTAGTAGCACTAAATTATTTCATTTCTGATTTTATTTCATCTTGTATTTCCCAAGATCCACCCAAAGAACTTTATTTTCATAGATCCACTATCTTTTCAAAAAACACATGCATTTATTTTGTGTCTGAGGTGAACAAAACATTACAGGAATAGGAAAGACTTGGAGAAATAAAATCATGCCTCCTTCATCTCATCCAGATGCCTATGTCAAATTGTCCAGATGGTGGGCTTCTGATTATTTCCTGAACGGAATTCTGCATTTTCTCTAAATATCTCTCCTAAATATAACTTAGGATACTTTGTAAATTTATTTAAACTTGAAGCTATAAATGGTATTTTAGTCCATCTAATACAATTCATATTTTTCATAAGAAAATCAAAGTGCCAGCGCACCGTATCTTCTCAATCTACCTCTCAGAAGTCATTCTCATTGTGCTACATAAAATTCCATCTAATGAAGCTGGAATTAAGGCAGAAGACGTGCATTTGCATTCAATTATCTAGAGTTATTCTAGAAAATGTGGGCAATAGGCTGGACAGGGTGGCTCATGCCTATAATCCCAGCAGATCACCTGAAGTCAGGAGTTTGAGAACAGCCTGGCCAACATGGTAAAACCCCGTCTCTACTAAAAGGACAAAAAAATAGCAGAATGTGGTGGTGCTGGCCTGTATACCCAGCTACTTGGGAGGCTGAGGCATGAGAACAAGTTGAACTGGGAGGCAGAGGCTGTAGTGAGCAGAGATTGTGCCACTGCACTCCAGCCTGGGTGACAGAGTAAGACTCCATCTCAAAAAAAAAAAAAAAAAAAAAAAAAAAGGTGGGCAATAGGAGCCAGGTACTGACATGCTTATTTTCAGCTTCAGGAACCATCCTCTAAATCCTCTAAATCAGGGGTTTTCCTAAAGTCTGCCTGCTAAGTATCTACACTAGAATCACGATGGAAGCATAACGAAAGCAGAGATTCTTGGATCTCTTTTGAAGATGGAACCTCTATTCTCACCTTTTCACACTTTTATTCACCACTACTAAGAAGGCAAGAGTCAAACCACACTTTGCTTTTTCACATATCTCTTATAATTCTATGTCGTTCAGAATTTTTATTTTGTCTATTCTTTAATTCCTTCAGAAATCTTTACTTAAAACTTTACAATTGCTTGTTGTGTTGTCAATATTCATTTAGATTTACTCTACGTTGCTCAGTATTCATTCTTACCTTGAGATTGATGTTCTATCTTGAGACATATACTCTGCATTATTTTTATTTGGTGAGAGTTTTTTTCTTAAAGCATTTTCCTCATACAAGATACTACTTGGATGATATAATATCTAAGTCCAAATCTGAGTCGAAATTTTGTATAGAATTCTGGTATCTGAACTTTTCTGTACTCTCTTCCTTCCTTGATTTCTGTTTACAGCTAGATTTGGGAACCAGGAGCAAAGCCTGTGACCCATAGGACAGTTACAAATCTGAGGTGCTAGCATGCCTACCCAAGAGTAAATACTTACTCTCCTCTTTTCTTGTGACTTGTGCTATCTTAGTCCGTTGAAAGCTGGAGGTTTGAGTCCTGTGAACATTGACACCTTTCTTTAGGCATATGTTGAATGTGCCTTGGACTGCAAGTTTTCTCTGACAACGTGTTAATCTTGTCTCTATACCTATGAAGTGAAATCTTTTAGAATAGCGACCAAGCCCTCTCACTATGGCTAGTACTATGGCCTATTAAGAATGCAAATTCCTGGGTACTTATCTTACTGACATAAAAAAGAACGCAGATTCCTTGGAAATCAAAAAGTTTATGTGGGAGCACACGAAGCATATCTCTTTCCCTTATCGCATTGTTTTCTCAAAGATGCCTGCCTTCTCCCAGGAAGTGGACAGTCGGACCAATCCAGTTATTTTAGCCTCCTTATTCTTGTCTCTAAAGTACTGTTTGTACCAATGGTTGATCCAAGAATCAGCATTATCTTCATGACGGTGTCCAATGATCACCCTTGGGGAGAGCTTAGAAGGAAGATTTTTCCATTTTCAGAGCCAGGTTAAAATTATCAGTGGAAAGAGTAGAAAGAACTTGAATTAAACTGTCAAGTCTGGGATATTGGGCTTAGATCCAACGAAGTGGAATCTACTCATTGTTTTAACGTTCACTTTTATAATTGTGTTGTTGTTTTAGGTAACTGTTTTTTAATGTTACATTTACATAAGCAATAACTAAAAAAGATTATTTCCAAAAGATTCTAAACTCTATGGGTATGACAAAAGGCCTAGTCATGTCTACCACATCCCTCATCCATCTGCAATATAGCCACTATTGCCAGAAGGTGTACATCCTTCCTATCACTAAGACCTTGGCCAGGATACTTAGCCCCCCCTCCCATGATCTTATTCTGTTTTTTGTTGTTTTATCAAAATACCTGAGTTGGGTAATGTATAAGGAGTGGATTAATAAATTATCAAATTTATTTTCTCACAGTTCTGAAGGCTGGGCAGTTCGAGATAAAGGTACCAGCATATGGTGTCTGATGAGGGCCTTCTTGCTGTGTCCTCATGTGGCAGAAGGCAGAAGGGCTAGAGGGCAAGCTGGCCAAATGTTGCATGAACATTCTTTTATTAGGGCCTTAATCACATTGAAAAGAAAGGACTCCTCATGGCCTAATCACCTGTCAAATATGTCCCCTGTTTTTTTTTTTGTTTTTCTTTTCAAGAGATGAAATCTCACTCTGTTGCCCAGGTTGGAGTGCCGTGGTGTGATCATAGTTCACTGCAGCCTTGAATTTCTGGGCTCAAGTGATCCTCCCCACTAATCATCCAGAGTAGCTGGGCTTCCAGGTGCCTGATACCACACCTGGCTAATTTTTAAATTTTCTATAGATAAGTCTCACTATGTTGCCTAGGCTGGTCTCAAACTCCTAAACCCAAGCAGTCTTCCCATCTCAGCCTCTTGAATAGCTGGGATGACAGGTGCACACCACTGCACCAGGTTCCCACTTCTTAATACTATCACATGGCAACCTCTGAATTTTGGAAAGGACTCATTCAAACCATAGCACGGGGGAAAAATACAGATGCTGTGTTTTGCACCTGTCCTAGGCTTTTGAGAGATGTAAATAAGATAAGCAAACTTATAAAAGAACTTGGAGAAGTTCATGAAAATGTAAATGTTTTACAATATGGATTAATAATAACAATTATAAATATGAAATAAAATTATATATAAACTAATAATACATTTTAACCCTAATTTAAAGCCTTGAAGGTAAATACCTTATTTGTTTTAGTTTTTGTTTTTGTTTGAGACAGTCTTGCTCTCTCACCTAGGCTGGAGTTCAATGCCGCAATCTCACCTCACTGCAACCTCCACCTCCTCAGTTCAAGCGATTCTCCTGCCTCAGCCTCCCAAGTAGCTGGGATTACAGGTGCCTGCCACTACGCCCGGCTAATATTTATATTTTTAATAGAGACGGGGTTTCACTGTGTTCCACAGGCTGGTCTCGAACTCTGAGCTCAGGCAATCCACCCACCTTGGCCTCCCAAAGTGCTAGGATTACAGGCGTAAGCCACCGCACCTGGCCAGTAAAGACCTTATAACAAAACATTTTGAAATCCACTGTCACAGAAAATATATGATTGCTCAAAACATAGGTACTGAATGATTAATTATGTATTTTAATTTTTTTACTATAAAATATTATTAATACATTCATTTAACTTCCAGTTTCCTTGTCTGGGAGAGGACTAGGACTGGGCCTAGGACAGAAATATAACTTTTACATATATGGTATATATGAATTTTCTGAGGCCGTGCATTAATTAGTCTGCTCAGGTTGTCACAACAAAATATCACAGAGTGGGAGTCTTAACAACAATTTGTTTCTCACAGTTATAGAGGCTGGAAAGTCTAAGATCAAGGTGCCAGCAAGGTCAGTTTCATTTTGAGGCCTATTTTTTGGGGTTGTAAGTGACTGTGATCTAGATGTGTCCCATATGCCCACTTCTTTTGTGCAGAGAGGAAGAGCTAGCTCTCTAGTGTCATTTCCTTTAAGGACACAAATCCTGTTGGATCAGGGCTTCTACCTTATAACTTCATTTAACCTTAATTACATCTTTAGGAGGCTTCATCTTTAAATACAGCTACATTAAAAGTTAAGGCTTTGGAATATTCATTTTAGGGAGACACCAACATTCAGTTCATAACAGGCTGCCATAATAAAGCATTACGGACTGGGTGGCTTAAACAACAGAACATTATTTTCTCACATCATGGAGGATAGAAGTCTGAGATCAAGGTGTATGCAGGTTTGCTTTCTTCTTTTACCTCTTTTTTTAGCTTGTACCTGGCCATTTTCTCTCTGTGTCTTCACATGGTCTTTGCTCTGTATGTGTCTACATCCTAATTTCCTCTTTTTATCAGGACACCGGTCATATTGGATTAGGGCCAAGCCTAATAACTTCAATTTAACTTAATTGCCTTTTTGAAGACCCTATCTCCAAATACAGTCACTTCCTGAGGTACTGAGGGGTTAGGACTTCAACATATTAATTTGTGGGGGGAGTGGGGGTTTATCGCCCATGACATAATATAAAACACTTATGATTTGGAACATACTTTTTATGTCTACTCAAGCTTATGACTTTCTTTGATCAGCAAATGTGCAATTGATACATTGCCAGACAATAACTATTATCTATTTCTTTATAGACTAGGTCTCCAAAGGACAGTCATTTGCTAGGTGAGCTCATGTTCTAATATTTACTTTAATGTAATAAAACACATTCTTTAAAAACATATCCCCAGGAAGCCCATGAACCTGCTTGGTAAAAGAGCATGTCATTTTGTGCCCATCTAACCTTCATTGTGTATAGACATCTTGGAATGAAATTTTCAAAAGATTGTTCAATAATTCACATTAATCACTGATTCACAGGACTGTCCCTCTTCAGTTAGTTTAAATCAGTAAAGATGTTTTAAATTCCATCCTCCACCCCCAACAAAGAGGCTTTGCTGCCCTTGTGAGTTCATTCAGTCAGAGAGAAGCAAACTTGACTGTCAGCTTCCCAGCTCCTTTGGTATGCAGAGCTGCTGCACAAGGCTGGGATTATGAAGGTTGAGTTTTGACATTTCAAAGGAACACTGGAAGATTTTGACCCCTTCTTCTGAAATTTGAAAAAGAAAGATACTGATGAGTCTCATTCTATTCACTTTAGCTAGTATTATAAGCTAATATAGCCATCCGCACCACCAACTAGAGAAAATCTTGGCGTGTATCTTTAAAACAAGATTTATTTCATTTTCTAATTAACTGTCAAGAATAAACAAAAGTAGTCTTTTCGATTTTAGCTCTCACACATGAGTTTTTTTAGCCTGAGGAGTGACTTCACACACAAGGTCTCTGCTACTCACCTCTCACCATCATCACCCACAATTAAGACTCATTAAGATTTTCCTCACTTCCATCTTCCAAGGACAAAAATAATGTAGGTTATTACCATTTGTTTTATTCTAATAGGGAAATCCATGGGGGGTTCTGTAGTGAGAATTTCAGAATTTTCTTTTAAATCACAGGACTGAGAAATAATGAGCTCTTAGCTTAATTTCCCTTTATCTTTGTGTAGGAGTATAATGTTTATTCTGCTGAAATGTTATATCCTTTTAGGTAAAGTTTGCTTAGTTTCTTCTATGTGAGCTGGGCCAACTCTGTAGTTCTATTCTTCCACTGATATTGGGACAAATGTGTTACCACTTATCAGAAATCTCCAAACCACCAGTCCTATGTGTAATAAACTGAGTGAGAGTGTGTGCTTGTGTGGATCTGTATGTGTGCATAAGTGTACATCTATGAGCTAAATTTTCACAGCCATTTGCCAAGATTAAGGAACAAAATCGGTGTCTAAAGATATTCTCTCAGGTCCTCCACAACTGCAAGAAACCTTGTGATGATCTGACATCATAATTAACTCAATCTTTTCCTATTTGAAAAATACAACTTTCCAAATTATCGTATTTACTCTGAGTGAATTGTCTCACTAACCTCTGTAGAATGAAACATTATTGCAGCATATCCACCCTTACCGGGCCTTTTAAGTATAATCCACATAAATATGTAAATATGCAAACTTCTATAACCACACATGCAAATACCTGCACGCACAGAGCAGAGACACTCCTTCCTTTCCAGGGAGGTTCAATTAAGTTATTCTTGCATCATATTCCCCTACTCAAGAAACCTTAATAAGTATCCATTGCTTGTCGAAGGAGCCTTTAAAACTTTGCAATTAGGAACCAATTTTTACATTCCTGAATCACTGAAATCTCTCCATGACTGTGTGTGTTGAGAGGAGAAGAGAGGATAATAGGATTTCTGAAGGAGTTATGTATAAATTATGCACGGGCTTATTATCTGTACCAGCCCATCCCCCTCAAACTGGTAAAACCCTGAAAGAAAATTAAGAAAAAGATGTAGAGATGTAGTATCAAGTATGCTGTAGGGATGAACCAAGGTCATTTTTTGAAGTCTTTTGCTCTATTGGTCTATTTATTGGGGATTCCTAACTTGCAAGTTTCTTAAGCGTAGCATTTAACACATTCCATAATTTAACTGTTTCATAAATTTCCATGCTACTTACTCACGCTGCTTCAAGTATTCGATCACTCCACAGCACCAGGAAATCCCAGTGTTACCCATGCTCTTTTTCACCATTTACCATGCTTTTCCAAATTCTAAAACTCCTTCATTTCTCTCCTCTTTTTCCCTTAATCCAATCCTCTTTCTCTCCATGAAAGCCCAGACTTCTGCAGAGGTGCTTCAAGGTTTTCTGCAGAATTGCCAGGAATGGGGAGAAGGAGTTGTGAGAAAACAGGTGCAGCAGCCCTAGGCTCTGTCTGAGTTCTTATTCTCTTCTTCAATAAGAGATAGACTATTTAGGTTGGAAAATAGCAATGAGCTCTACATGAAATTTGAAAACCCACTGCTTTATAACTCATCTAACATTCAGACCACAATGATACCTTCTTCCCTGAGGTACCTATTCCGCTTTCTGTGGTTATGTGGCTCTTGTATTTTTATTCATATGTTTACAACTGCATTTGTTTTCTCTCCAATTAAAATGCAGGTTCTTTTGAGTGTCATCAGTATCATTTAGTAGTGTCATATTACAATGGATTTTAAAGACCTGCTTACACTCTGGCAAAAAAAAATTGGATAGCTGTAGAGTACAAGATGACAAGGCACCATGTAAGAAATCTGTGCTTTCACAATTTCTTCTCCATATTTGCCCTTGTTGCCAAGTCCATCTGTTTTCAAGACAAATAGTCTCATCTTAATTGCTGAACCTGTTAGATGCTCCTCTTGTAGGGAAAACTATATTTATATGGATGAAACAACTAGATAATAATGCTAGATCCCATAAAAAGGTGGAAGAGAGGGTCAGAAAATAAAAACAAAGAAGCAACCTGCATTGTTTTAGTGCCATAGCATTTACAAAATGTCTTCATATTATCTCATTAATAAACTCCACAACCGTATTAGAGAGATGCTATTATACTCATCTTATAGGTACGAAAAGTACCTATCAGAGAGTTTAAGACTCTTGTAGAAGACACACAATGTTAAGTAACAATCCAAACATAGGCCATAATTTCAAAATCTCCAAATCTTCGTTTCAAATGGGCTGAGCTACTAGAACAGAAGCACAAGGGTTGAAGTGGATCCTGAGTTGGACGGTTGACAGAGTGTTGAAAAAAATGAGATCAATTGAGAAAAACCTTTAAAAGATGTTTAACTAAAATATTCTGAACGTTTATTAGCAAGATATTTTGATGATGGTATTGACCTAACGACCCCACATGCACATGCATAGCTTCTTCCAGGAAACTAAGAGGCTATCAGACATGAACTCCTTCCCTCTGCTCCATGTCTCTCCATTTCCCCGCCCCTTTCCCTTTGCTCTTCCTCTCTCGTATGGAAGAAGGCTTGGCCCCATGTGTCGTTTGTGCTGCTTCCCTATTTACTTGTATTCTTTTTTTCATTTTCTTGGTGCTTCTCTGGAACTTCCCTGTATTATTCCTTTCTGGTACTTAACATCTTTCTCTCTCTGTTCCTTCCTTCTCTAAGTTATGCAAATCTTTGTACCACGCGTAATTTTTTTTACTTAAATTTTTCACTCCTCAAAACACCATTTGGTTTTTATTTCCTTTATAATCTAAATCCTAAAAAGTTCTTATTTCTCAACATTCACTTCCTCGCCAGAAACTACCCTGTTGAAATCTAGCTCTCCTCACTTTGCAAAAATGAGTAGCTGAGCATGTACTGATAGTCAACGATAAATTTCTCAATAATCGTGATGCTTGCAATCATTCCTTTTTGACAATTGTATTAGTCTGTTCTCACCCTGCTAATGAAGACATACCCAAGACCGGGTAATTTATAAAGGAAAGAGGTTTAATCAACTCACAGTTCAGCATGGCTAGGGAGGCCTCAGGAAACTTATAATCATGATGGAAGGGGAAGCAAACATGTCCTTCTTCACATGGCAGCAGCACTTGTGAAGAACAAAACAGGGAAAAGCCTCTTATATCATCATCAGATCTCCTAAGAATGCACTCACTATCATGAGAACAGCAATATGGGGTAACTGCCCCATGATTCAATTACCTCCCAGCAGGTCCCTCCTAAGATGAGATTTGGGTAGGGATACAGCCAAACCATATAAACAATTGTACCAGCTTTTCAGAATTTGATTCATGTTACAGCTCCAAACTGAAAAAAAAAGCAAAATTCTAAGAATATAATAAAAAGTAATTTCAATGAGATTATTCTAATATAACTTCAATGAGAAATATCAGAGAAAATGTTGGTAATATCTAGTCCAATTAAGGATGCATATAACCGGTTATGTACCAATTTCATTCCTCAGTTTCTATCCTAGGGAAACATTGTACATATGCAGATAGAGATATGCATAACAATGTTGAGTGATATTTTAAGAGGCCTAATGTCTATTAATAGTAAAATGGGTATATAAATTATAGCATATTCACAAAATGGAATGCTATACAATAGGAAAAATGAAAGCATTACAACTACAACCAACAAGTATTTGGTCTTAACCATTTTGTAACAAATTAGTTTTAGCTCTAGTCTTTCTTTTATTGGTAACAGTTTTATTGCAAAATAGTTCACATACTACATAATTCACTCATTTAAAGTTTATAATTCAATAGTTTTTATTATAGTCAAAGAGTTCTGTAACCATCACTACAATCAATGTTAGATTATTTTCATCACCCCAAAAAGAAACCCCGCAATCCTTATCAATAGCCCTCCTCCCCTTATTTCTGCCAATCCTTTACCAGTCCTTTAAGGCCACTAATCTACTTTCTATCTATATACATTTGCCTATTCTGGGCATTTAATATGAGTGGAATCATAAAATAGGTGGTCTTTTGTGGCTGGATTCTTTATCAAAATGCTTACAAGGTACATTTATGTGGTAGCATGTAGCAGTAATTATTTCCTTTTGTTGTCAGATAATATCCATTGCCTCAATAGACCACGTTTTATTCATCAATTTATCACTTGATAGACATTTGAATTATTTATACTTTTTGGCTATTTGAGTAACACTGCGTACAAGTTTTTTGTTTGTTTGTTTGAAACGGAGTTTCGCTCTTGTCATCCAGGCTGGAGTGCAGTGGCATGATCCCAGATCACTACAACTTGCACCTCCCAGATTCAAGCAATTCTCTTGCCTCAGCCTCCCGAGTAACTGGGATTATAGGTGCCCGGCACCACGCCCAGCTAATTTTTTGTGTTTTTGGTAGAGACAGGGTTTCACTATATTGGGCAGGCTGACCTCGAACTCCTGACCTCAGGTGATCCGCCTGGCTTGGCATCTCAAAGTGCTGGGATTACAGGCATGAGATATCCTGCCTGGCCACAAGTTTTTATGCTGACATATGTAGTCATTTCTCTTTGGTATAGACCTAGGAATATAATTGACAGGTCATATGGTAATTTTATATTTAACCTTTGAGGAACTGGAAGACTGTTTTGCCAATTGACCATACCATTTTACATTCCAATCAGTAGCATATGAAGGTTTCAACTCTCCATGTCCTTGATAACACTTGTTGTTACTCTTTTGAGAGAGGAAGAAAAATTGAATGTCATTCTTAAGAATTTGAAAGCTGAGGATTTTGAGGAAAGCTACCATTAGCACAGGTTCCTTCCCTATCCCAACTCTAAGCTACTGTTTCTCTTGAGCCATTAGTCACTGGACACTTTAGATACCTTGGATTAAGACCTTGGACTGTGTTAGGATCCCATGTGAAGGAACTGATGTAATAATTTCTCTACCTGGAGAATACCTAGAGCACAGATTCAAAAGCAGCATATTCTGAAAAGGAATAGTCTCTAGAGACACATATGCCCCGTGGGCAGGGGTCCACTCGGCCTCTTTACATGTAAGACGGCTGAGTCTCCTCAGGCTTTGAGGTGGAAGAACAGAGAGATCAGATAACCAGTGACCCTCCTAGTGTCTCAACAGGAGGTGGGTAGTTTCTGGCTACACAGAAAACCCAAACTAATCACAACTCCTGTGCCTTCCAGAATTAGTAGTTTACAAGAGAATTAGGAAACTACAAAAATAAGATTTGAGCAGCAATATACAAAAAAAAAAAAAAAAGTTAACACCTCACCTAAGGGAGGATATAAGACACAGAAAGAGAAAGATAAGGCAGAAATTCAGAAAAGACACCTAGTAAAATAAAACTGTCATATAAATATGATAAAACATAAATTTTAAAATGGGTTTCAAATGGATTTTTGGTGCAGCACAAAAATATGCTTCCAGAACTAAAATGTATTTTTTACTAAATAATTTGTATTATGTGAAATGAGATGATCATTTAACAAGGACCCAAATTAGTGATCTAGATGAATGTAAGAAATACATCAAAACACAAGAGTGTAACACACAGTGAGTGTTATGATAAAACAGGTAAAGAGTTGATATGTAACATTCAAATCACAGGAGTTCCAGAGAAAGACAAACAAATTTAGGAAAGTGTATGTTAGTAACTACATGAATAGAAGAAGAAAATGTTTCTGAGCTGAAGAAAGAAGCCTCAAATAGGCTCACAAAGTTTCTGTCTGGTGTAATGAGAAGAAGAAAGAGACAAAAAATAAAAGCAGAGGAAGCTATTTAAGATTAGACAAACCTGAAAATAAAAGAATACTTATAGCACTTGTAGTACTTGTAGTACTTGTAGGTGGGGCATGGTGGCTCACGCCTGTAATCCCAGCACTTTGGGAGGCCCAGGTGGGCGGATCACAAGGTCAAGAGATCGAGACCATCCTGGCCAACATGGTGAAACCCCAACTCTACCAAAAATACAAAAATTAGCTGGGCGTGATGACACGCGCCTGTAGTCCCAGCTACTCCAGAGGCTGAGGCAAGAGAATCGCTTGAACCCAGGAGGCGGATGTTTCAGTGAGCTGAGATCCTTTTATTGCACTCCAGCCAGGGTGACAGAGCGAGACTCTGTCTCCAAAAAAAAAAAAGTACTTGTTTTCTTCCTACCTGCACCTCTACTAGAGAAAAACACTCAGGCATATCTTAGGAAATTCTTCAACCATTCTAAAAGAGAAAAAATTAATAGTCTTACAGGCAAAAGATTAAGCTATCTACACAGAAAAAAACAATCGACAAGCATTGGACTGCTCGTCTGCAACACTGAGACATGAATCATATTATGATACAATTTTCAGATGAAACTTAAACAGTAAAAGAAAAGTTGAAATGCATATTTAATATAGAGAATTTGTAAACTGAAGGTTGGAATCAAGAAAATTGCTCAGAATTCAGCATAGAGAGTTAAAGGCAGAATGAGAATAGCATAAATTTTAAAGAAACAAGCAAAATGAGAATTTAAGAGAATAAACAAAACGATTTGCTAGGAAGTCTAAAAATAAATTTTAAATTATATAACACAAAGCAAAGGTTGACACAATTTTAAAGAATATATTCTCAAACCATAATCAGGTTGAGTATTGTAACATATACCACTGAAACCTGGAACAATAAATAAAATGCATTAAATATG
Organism: Rhinopithecus bieti; assembly: GCF_001698545.2. Lineage (NCBI taxonomy): Eukaryota > Metazoa > Chordata > Mammalia > Primates > Cercopithecidae > Rhinopithecus > Rhinopithecus bieti. The sequence continues at coordinate 2,153,187 of NW_016811396.1, read as the reverse complement.
AAATGATGAAATCAATTGTGATTTGGTGGATGCCATAACGAGACAAAACTATCCATCTCTCTTTCTCATCTATTTATTCATTCATCCATACATATACATGCACATATACATACATATATTATACATTTGTAATTTATTGTTTGACTATATACATGTTTATACATATGTTTATACATATATATATTCCAAATACATATGTATTTATATTCCAAATATAGAAATAGAAAAATATTTCCTAATGAATATACAAAATACATTTTCTTGGCTATGATGAATTAAAATTGTGAATCAATAACAAAAAAGTTAACAATTTTATGAATTTAGAAATGATAGCACCACTCTGAATAAGCCATAAATGAAAAACGTCATATTAAAATTAGAAAATAATCACCAGTAAATGACAAAAAATAGTATCTAGTACAACTTTGAGGTTCATCTAAAGATGCCAAGAGAAGTATTTATAACTTGAAAGAAAGAATGGAAAATTAATGGGGGATGCTTTCAGTGACAGAGTTTGAAAGAGGTAGAGCATAATAAACTCAAAGATAGATAAGAGGAAATACAAAAGAGAAGAGTAGAAAATAATAAAATAGAAAGCAAAGATGAAACATAAAGAAACCACAAAACCATTAATGGCTTATTTGTAAAGCTTAATAAATTAGGCAAATTGCTGGCAATATTTATTTTTAAAAAGAGCATAAATAAGTAATTTTAGAAATAAAGAGAGATCATTAATACAGATCTGCTCCAGACCCAAAAAATTACATGGTAATGCTATAAATGTGTACGGATAAGTTGAAAACTTAGACAAAACAGTCAATTTTTCTAAAACAGTGTCAATTACCAAAACTGAGTTTTGAAATTTTCTAAGGCAGTTCATTATAATAAAACTTTGTACTGTGTTTTGCAAAAATAACACTCCTGAATGGCTTCCTCATGTGTTTTACAATTCTCTAAACAATAAGCCCTGTTTTACATACATTTTGTCCCAATAATAGATATGGAGCATTGTCACCCCCTTTTTTCACCTAGTATAATCTGGATAACACATCCAGATAAAATCAGAACACAAAAATACTAAAATATTTGCGTATTCTGGATATAAAACATTCACAAACTACATCTGGTACGTAAAAAATTATGATCGAGATGAGTGTATTTTAGAAATATGATGATGGAACTTTAGAAATTATGTTAAAGTAATTTATTGCTTTAAGAGCCCAAAAGTAAAAATGATATGCTCATGTTAATTTGTCATAATAGATGCAGAAAAGAGATTCTATAAAATGCAACACTCATTTACAATAAAACCTAGAAGCAAACTAGAACTAGAAGGGAACTTCCTTTACCAGACAAAGGTCACTCTAAGTAACTACTGTAATTATTATGCTTAGTAGATAAATATCAAAGGCTTTGCCTTTAAATTCTGAAACAATGCAAGATACCCTTTAGTACTGCTTGTACCTGCATTTTCCAGAAGTTTCTATGTGATGTAATTAAACAAGAAATTGAACAATTGATAAGGACAAGACAAATTGTCATAGCTCATATATAAAGAATTGAGTATCATTCTTTGGTATTCTAGTTTTCTAATATACTGTGCTATTTTTTGGTATTAAACTAACAGCATTTATTGTTTTAAAAATTTCAGAGTATTAATTATTTACACGTTGAATTAGTCCCAGGTAGTTATTTGTTATATCAAAATGTATAATCAAATAAAAGATACTAAAAATAGCTCTGAACCACAACCATCTTCTTTTAAACCATTTAGAGATTTCTAAAATGTTTCATGTATCATTTTTTCACATAGATTGCTCATCTGAATGGTCCCATCAGACCTGCTGCCCTCTGCCTTGAACTCAAGACTTGAGAAACCTTGTGGAGGCCTCTGCTCTCTTGATGCCTGTTTGTCTCTGGATCTTGCTCCATCTGTGTTCCTGGTTTCCTTTGTTCTTGAGATCTATAGATATCCTTCTCATCACCATCTTCCTCACTCATCCCACAGAACTTCTTTTGCTTCTTGCAAAGGCAGATTTTTATACCTTAAATAACAAAGGGCTTAAGCATTGGGGATACAAAATCCAGAAAGACTTACAATTTTACACTCATCCACATTTTTTTCACCAAAGGAAAATAGCAGAACTGACAAATGGATTACATTCCTTGAATGACATAGGGTGGGAAGCTAAATAAAGGTGGAAATAGATTAGTATCTGAAAATACAGTCATAGCATAGCAGACACTGTCAGAACCTGTCATATCCCATGGACTCTATCATTTCAAAGCACTCTGGCTATCTTTCAATTACCAATCTGATATCCATGTCTCTATACCCGAGGACTTTTCTGGAAGCTTGAAAGGTCATGCTTCCCATACCTGAAGGCTAGAAATGCTGGAAAATTACCTCATCCCATCCCTGCAGCTCTCAGTAACTCTTGAGCAGTGGTATAAAATAATCCCCAAAATAAAATATCAACATTGTATAAGGGATTTAAATAAGACACAATCTCGTAATGTAAAATTAAAGATGCCTAGGATGCAACCCAAATTTATTCAGCATCTGTAGAACCAGGAAAAATCTCAACTCTCATGGGATAACATAATTAACAGATGCCAATGTAGAGATGACACAAATATTGGAATTACATAACAGAGACATTAATCAGTGATCATTAAAATGCCCTAAGCAGCAAGGAGTATTTTGAAAACAAATGATCAAGCATCAGGACAAAATATAGTAGCTATAGAACCAAATGACATGTGTAGAATGAATAATTAAATTAAAAACAACAATAAAATCAATAAAATAAGTCCTCACTGGAATTTTAGTAGGAGAATGAAGAAGACAGAGGAAAGAATCAATTAAATTAAAGATAAATAAATGGAAGTTATCCAATTTATTTCATTTTATATTTATTTATTTGTTTATTTATTTATTTTGAGATGGAGTCTCACTCTGTCACCCAGGCTGGAGTGCAGTGGTGTGATCTCGACTCACTGTAACATCCACCTCCTGGGTTCAAGCGATTCTTCTGCCTCAGTCTCCCTAGTAACTGGGACTACAGGTGCGTGCCACCACGCCAGGCTAATATTTTGTAATTTTAGTAGAGACGGAGTTTCACCATGTTAGCCAGGATGGTCTCAATCTCCTGACCTCGTGATTTGCCCGCCTCGGCCTCCCAAAGTGCTGGGATTACAGGCGTGAGCCACCATGCCCAGCCAGAAGTTATCCAAATTTAAACCATAGAGAGAATAAAATGATTTTAAAATACAGACTCTGCATCCTGTGTGACAGTAACAACAGTTTTAACTTTATATCATTGGACTTCCAGAAAGAGAGGAAAAAGGATGTGGGGCATAAAAATATTTAATAAAAAATAAAAGCAATGTCAAGATACACCAAAATCAAACTTCTGAAAATTAAGAGCCAAAGAAACATATAAAAAGCAACAAAACCACAGAGAAAAAAACACACATTCTTTATATGGGAACAAAAATTTTTTGTATACATACTCTGAAAGAATTGCTAAAGAAAGATTTTCAGAGAAAAGAAAAATGATACTAAATAGAAACTCAAAACATTGGAAATCAAGAATGAGGAACAGAAATAGTAAATATCCGGGTGAATCTTGTGCATTTATTTTTTTCTGAAATATTTAAAAATAGGTATTATGGTTGAGAATAAAATTTATGACATTGATTGGGAACGATATTTTTAATGGCTATGAATAGGACTGCACAAGCTGGTGTGGGCAAAAGTTGGTAGACGCTCTACATTCCACTTTCAATAGTAAAACATCAATTTAAAAAATATTGCAGAAAGCTAATTAGGGACACTGTAGTGTCTAGAACAGTTAAAATTAGAGTTGTAGTCAGAATAGAAAACTAAAATGGCAATCCAAAGATATATAAATAAAGTAAGACAGTAAGGAAAAAATAAAGCTAAAAATAAATAGTAAAATTGTAGACCTAACTCCAAATATATGAATAATTGCACTAAATGATTTAGATATTCCTATCAGAAGACAGGGAGTGCAAGATTGAATTTAAAAACATGAACAAATTGTATTCTTTTTATAAGAAACTATAAAATTATAATTATTTAGGTAGGTGAAATGTAAAAGAATGGAAAAAAAGATGAGCCGTGAAAATAATAATCAAAAAAGAGCTAAAGGTGCTATATTAATATTTGATGTATTATTTGGAGCAAAGAAAATTATCAGGTCTAAACAGGGATATTACATGATGATAAAAGAGTAGCTTCTACCAAAACATGACAAAACTAATGTGCAGGCACTTAACAGTACAGTTTCCAAATACATAAAGCAAAACCGAAGGAAGTATATAGACAGAAAAATTTAAAATTTATCATTGAAGACTTCAAGATGTCTCTCTCAGTAATATGTAGAATTATAAACAGAAAATCAGCAAGATTATAAAAATAAAAAGATGTCAATCAACTGAATCTGAGATTTATAAGATTTTTCACATAGCAACAACAGAAGAAATAACATTCAAGTACACATAATTAGGTATAACCTGGGCAGTAAAATTCTACCCAACTTAAAAAACTAAAATTGTACCAATTATGTTTTCTAAACATAATGAAATTAAACTAGATATTTAAAAAAGTGGAAAGATAACTAGAAAATATCCAAACACTTTGAAATTAAACATTATACTTATAAATAACTTGTAAGTCAAACAATCTCAAAGAAATTAGAAAATTTTATAAACTGAATGAAAATGAAAATGTGTTAAAATATTTGGGATGCAGCTAAAGCAGTACTTAAGAAAAATTTTATACAATTAAATGATTACATTAGAAAGGATAAAATGCATCAAATCAATAATCTAAACTGCTAATGTAGAATTAGAATAAAAATAAACAGAAGGCAAGCAGGAGAAGGAAGAAGGTATTTAATATAAGAATATATATCAATGGATTTGTAGAAAAATAAAACAGAAAATTCATGATAACAACAACTGAATTTTGGAGAATATAAATAAAATTGAGAAACTTCTTGTAAGACTAGTAGAGAAAATAGAGAAAGCACAAAATTAACAATATAAAATTTTAAAAGTATGTATTACTACACACATTTAAAAAGAATATGGAGATACCATAAACATCTTTATGCACACACATTCAACAACTTCAATAAAATGGAGTAGTTCCTTAAAAAATAAAATCTACCAAAAGTTACTCAAGATGAAATGTACAACCTACAGCATCTTGTGACTACAGAGGATAACTGGGTTCATAGATAAAAGCCTTCTGAAAACCAATCTACATCAATGTGAGTTCGCCGGTTAATTCTACCAAATAGCTGAAGATCAATTTCACACAATCCCTTCCAGATAATAGAGGAAACACGTCCCAATTCATTTTATAAGGCCAATATCATGATTCCAAAATCAGATTGAGATAATACTAAAGAAGAAAGAACACACCAACATTTCTCATGAACATAGATGTAAAAATCCTCAACAAAATATTAGTGAATCTAATTCCTCAATAAATAAATTATCATATTTTGTAACCTTATAAGTTTGATTCTGGAAATATCAGCTTGGTACAATATTCAGAACAATTCATGTAATCCATTATATTAACAGTATGAGAAGACAAACCATGTGGTCATATCAATTGATACAGCAAAAGCATTTCACATAATTTGGCATGTGTTCATGATGAAAATTATCAGCAAACTGAGAATAAAAGGAAAGTTCTCCCCTTGATAAAGGACATCTACAAAAAACTAACAGTTAACATCATATTTAAGGATGTAAAATTGAATTATGTCCTCATAAGATCAGGAGCAAGGCAAGGATGTTCATTCTCAATACTCCTATTCTCCATAATAGAAGTTCTGTTTATTACAATAAGCCTAGAAAATTTTTAAATTTTATTTTTACATTTTTTATTTTTTTAATATCATTTTTTCCTATCACAAATGTCATGATTACCTAACGAGAACATCCCTAGCATCTACAATATAATGCATTTAATGGTGTATTATAGTTCTATGTAATACATAGAACTAATGAGTTTAACAAGTTTTCAAGGCACAAGATTTACAGAAAAATCAGTTGAATTTCTGTATACTAACAATAAACAGAACCTGAAATTTAAAATAACATCAATAATTTAAATACTTAGATACAAATCTAATGAAACATGTATTGGGTCTGTATGCTGAAAGCGACAAAGTTCTTGTTTAATAAATCAAAGGAGGCCTAAAATAATGAAAAGTTATACTGTGTTCATGAAAGGAAAGACTCAACATATTAAAAATGTTAATTCTTCCAAAATTTATTTCCAGATTTAAACAAATTTATTTCACTAGCATAGCAGGGTTTTTGGTAAATCTACACAAACTGATTCTACAATTATATGAAAAGGCAGAGAAAATGGAAGAACCAAAACAATTCTGAAAAATGAAAACAAAATTGTAGGATACTACCAATTTTAAGATTAACTATAAAGCTATAGTAATCTAGATGGTATATTATTAATAAAGAGATATACCAACAATAAAGAGACTAGTGAAAGAAAATGGAGAATCCAAAAAGAGATCCATGCATATATGGCCAAATTGTGTTTCCAATTTATTTTGGAAACTAATGCAAAGGCAATTCAAAAGAGAAAGGAAAGTCTTTTTGTTAAGAAAACTTTACTGAGGTATGATTGACATGGAAATAATTGTACACATTTAATGTATATAACTTGTTGATTTTGGGGATAAGTGCACATCTGTGAAACTATCACTAACATCAAGGCCTTGTATGTATCCATCACCTTCCAAAGTTTTCTTCTGCTCCCCTTTATCATTATTATCCTAGTGTTCCTATTGTACTTAATAGTATAATTAAGTATTATTAAGAATACTTAACATAAGATATACTTTTAGCAAATTTTAAGAATACAATACAGTATTGTTAGCTATAGGTTCTATACAGTATAATACATCTTTAGAACTTATTTACCTCATATAACTGAGACTCTTCAGAAGATGTCTGAGATGTTGTACCCTTTGACCATAGCATTTCCTCCCCTTTACCCTGGCAATCACCATTCTACTGTCTGCTTCTTTGAGTTTGACTATTTTAGATTCCCCACACAAGTAATATTAACAGTATTTGTCTTTCTGTATCTGACTTATTTCACTTAGCATAATATCCTCCAGGTCCATCCATATCATTGCAAATGACATAATTTCCTTCTTTATTAAACCTGCATAATATTTCCGCACGTGCGTGTGCTTTATTTCTTTCATTTATCTCTGTTAATGGACATTTAGGTTGTCTCCATATCTTAGAGATTGTGAATACTCTTGCAATGAACATGGGAGTACAGATATCTCTTCTAGATCCTGATTTAAATTCCTTGGATATTCACCTAAAAGTAGGGTTGTTCGATTATATGGCAGTCCTATGTTTAATTTTGATAAACTTCCCTAATGGCTTTCCATAGTGGCTGTACCAACTTACATTTCTATCAACAGTGTACAACATAATCTCTTTTCTCCACATTCTTCCCATACTTGTTACATTTTGTTTGTTTTTAATTATACCATCCCAGCAGTTATGAGGTGATATCTCACTGTGGTTTTTTTCCATTTCCCTGATGATTAGTAATGTTGAGCCCTTTTTATATACCTGTTGGCCATTTGTGTGTCTTTTTGGAGAAATGTCTGTTTAGGTTCTTTGTCCATTTTTTAATTGAGTCTTTTATATTTTTGCTATATAGTGTTTGAGCTTCTTATATATTTTTAATACCAATCCCCTACCATATATATGATTTGCAACATGTGAAAGAATGAAATTGCACCCTTATACTATACCATACACAAAAACCAATTCAAAATGAATTAAATACTTAAATATAAGACCTGACACCATAAATCTTCTAGAAGAAAATATAGGTTAAAACGTCGTTGATCTTGGCAATACATTTTGAATAGGAGACCAAAACCACATGCAACAAAACAATAAACAAACACATAGGATTACATCAAACTAAAAAACTTCTGCACAGCAATGTAAACAACAAAATTAAAAAACAGCCTACATAAAGAGTAGTCTTTTGAAAACATGATATTGTAACAATTGGACACCCATAAGTAGACATACACACACACACACACACACACACACACACGCACGCACAGAAGTACCTTTACCTTTTGCATTATATTCACAATTACCCAAAATAACACAAAATCAGACATAGGTTTAAATGCAAGATAAAAATATGAAACAGTTTCAAGAAAATAAAGGATAAATCATTCATGACCTTGTTTGGGGCAAAGAGTTTTAACATGTAATAACAAAAAAAATCATGTCATGAAAATTGTGAATTTTATAAAAATTAAAATCTTGTAATTCATGAAAGGCATTGTTATGGAAATTAAAAGACAGATTTCATGTCTTGCATGGTGAAACAGTGCTGAGGGAAATTAAAGGGAAATTAAAGTGGCTCTAATAAGTGGAAAGGTATTCTAAGATCAGTGATTGGAATACTCTGTATTCTTAATATGACATCTTTCCCCAAAGTATTCTATAGATTCAATGCAACCCCTGTCAAATTTCCAATACTCATTTTGCAAAAATTGACAAGCTGATTCTAAAATTTATGTGGAAAGGCATGGGTCCATAATAACTAAAACAGTTATGAAAAAGAATAAAATTGGATGATTTGCATTTCCTAATTTCAAAACTTTCTGAAAAGTTAGTGTAATCAAGTGAGTGCAGAACTGGCTTAAATATAGAATTATACATCTATGAAATTTAGACTCTAGACATAAACCCTTATATTTATAGTCTGTTGATTTTCATCAAAAGGTGTGAAGTTGTCAAGGCAATTCAACAGAAAAAAATAGGGTGTTTAATTTTTATTTTGGTTGTTTGTTTTTTTAACCAATAGTGCTAGAACAATTAGATATCCACATACAAAAAGATTAATTTTAGCATTTACCTTACTCTACACATAAAATAAACTCAAAACAAATCATAGGTACAAATATAAGGACTAAACTATGAAAATTTTAAAAGTACAGAAGAAGAAAATTCATTATCTTGATTTAGGAAAACTTTCTCAACATACAACATCAAAGACACAATTCATGAAAGGAAAACATCAGTACATTGGACTTCATCAAAATTAAATACTTTTGTGTTTTGAAAGACATCATTAAGAAAATGAAAAGACAAGCCATAAACTGGTAGAACACCTTTACAAATTTCATTTCTGATAAAGCACGGGTATTCATAATATATAGAGAACCCAAAAATCTCAATAATCAGAAGATAAACAACTTAACTACAAGTAAAATATTTGGATAGATATTTCTCCAAAGAAGTTCTAGGAATGGCCAGTAAGTGCAGGAATAGATACTTATTGTCATTAGTTATTATGAAAATGTATATTAAAATCAAAGTGAGATAACACTTAAAATGCTTAATTAAAAAAATAGAGATGGTACAAGTGTTAGTAAAGATGTGGAGAAAGGGGAACACCCATATTTCAGTGGTTTGGATGTAAAATGGTACAGCCTTTTTCAAAAATAGTTTAGCAGCTCTTGAAAACTTTAAGCATGAAGCTACCACACACACAACAGTTGTGTTCCTAAGTATCTACCAAAGAGAAATGAAACGTTTCTATTCTGATTTTTCATGCGAATGTTCATAGCAGCATTATTCATGGTATCCCCAAAGCAAAACAATCCAAATGTCCATCAACCAGAAATTGAAAAAAGAAATACAGGGTATTCTGCAATAGGATACTATTTGGCAGTTAAAACAGAATAAAGTTTTGAAACATGCCACATAAATGAATCTCAAAAACATTATCTTAAGTGAAAGAATCCAAATGCAAAAGGCACGTTATATGATTCAATTTGTATGAAATTTCCAGAATAGGCAAATCTGCAGAAACAGAAGGTAGCTTTGTGGTCATTTAGGTATAGCAATGGAAATGCAGATTAACTGTAAACGGTTTAAGAGATATATTGAGATGATGGAAATGTTCTAAAAGTAAATGTAGTCATTGTTGTACAATTATAGAAATTTGTTAAAATCCAGTAAATTGTAAAATTATGATGAATTTTATGGTAAGTAAATGATATCTCATCAATTATGTTAAAGAAAAGGCCAGCCTTTTCTTTTCTTTCTACAGCCATGGTGGCTCATGCCTGTAATCCCAGCACTTTGGGAGGCCGAGGTGGGCAAATCACCTGAGATCGGGAGTTCAAGACCAGCCTGACCAACATGGAGAAACCCTGTCTTTACTAAGCACATACAATTAGCCAGGCATGGTGGTGCATGCCTGTAATCCCAGCTACTCAGGAGGTTGAGGCAGGAGAATCGCTTGAACCTGGGAGGTGGAGGTTGTGGTGAGCCAAGATCGTACCATTGCACTCTAGCCTGGGCAACAAGAGCCAAACTCCGTCTCAAAAAGAAAAGAAAAGAGAAAAGGCCAGATGTTGTGGCTCATGTCTGTAATCCCAGCTAGTTGGGAGGCTGAGGCAGGAGAATAACTTGAGTAGAGGAGTTTGAGATTACAGTGAGCTATAATATAATCATGCCACTGTACTCCAGCCTGGTTGACAGAGGAGAGCCTATCTCTAAGTTAAATTAAATTAAAATTATGTAAAAAAATCTAGCTACCAACTGTGAGAAAATATTTGCTTTACATATCTGATAAAAGATTTGTATCCAGAATATGAAAATAACTTCCAGACTCATAAATAAGAAAACAACACTATTGATAAACAGGCTGAAGGCTTTAGCAGACAATCCACCAAAGAAGATAATACATATGGGAAACAAAGACATGAAGATAATATCGTAAGATGATATTGTTAATCATTAAGGAAGTACAAATTAAAGCAATTAAGAGATATCACCACACATTTATTAGAATGGCTTCAATAAAAGTTACCAACATTACCACATTTTGGTGAGGATGTGGAATGATTAAGAGACTCATACATTGCTGGTTAGAAAGCAACAGTCTAGAAAATTATATAGTAGTGTTTTATAAAGTTAAACACACTTTATGACCTAGTAATTCCACTCCTGGGCATTTACCCTAGAAAATAAAAGCAAACGGCCAGGCATGGTGGCTCATGCCTGTAATCCCAGCACTTTGGGAGGCCGAGACTGGCAGATCACCTGAGGTCAGAAGTTCCAGACCAGCCTGGCCAACATGGTGATACCCTGTCTCCACTAAAAATACACAAAATAGCTGGGTGTGGTGGCGCATGCCTATAATCCTGGCTATTAGGGAGGCTGAGGAGGGAGAATCACTTGAGCTGGGGAGAAGGAGGCTGCAGTGAGCTAAGATCACACCACTGCACTCCAGCCTGGGCAACAGAGTGAGACTCCATCTCAAAAAAAAAAAAAAAAAAAAATGCTCACACGAAAACCTGTACATGCATTATTCATAGCAGCATTATTTTAATTGCCAAAATTTGTAACAGCTAAATGCCCTTTAAATAGTGAATAGCTAAGTAAACTGAGAAACATCCATACAGTGGAATACTACTCGGTAATTAAAGAAGAATAAGCTATTTACATGTGCATTAATTTAGATTCATCTAAAATGCGTTATGCTGGTTGGATAAAAAATGTCTCGAAAGGTTATACTACTATATAGTTTTCTAGAATGTTGCTTTCTACATGATTGCAATTGTATGACAATCCTTTAAAAAAATTTCTTTTTCTTGGAGACTGGGTCTTGCTGCGTTACCCACACTGGAGTCCAATGAGTGATCATAGCTCATTGAAGTCTCAAGCTCCTGGGCTCAAGCCATCCTCCTGCTTCAGCCTCCTGAGTAGTGACTACGGGTAGAAACCACTGTGAGTGGCTGTTTAATATCCTTGAAAATACAAAGCTAGAGTGATGGAGAACACATCCATATTTGCCAGGTTATATGGTTAACTCTGTGTCCCCACCCAAAAGTCATGTCAAATTATAATTGGACAGATTTCTCCCTTGCTGTTCTCGTGATAGTGAGTGAGTTCTTATGAGATCTGATTGTTGAAAAGTGTATTGAACTTCTCCCTTTGGTCTGTCTCTCCTGCTTCACCCCGCCATGGTTAAGATGTGATTGCCTCTCCTTCCACCACGATTGTAAGTTTCCTGAGGCTTCCCAGCCATGCTTTCTCTACAGCCTGTGGAAAAGTAAGTCAATAAACCTCTTTTCTTCGTAAATTACCCACTCTCAGGTAGTCACTTATAGCAGTGTGAGAATGGACTAATACACCAGGGATAGGGAGAATGACTACAAAAGGACAACACCAGGAAGTTTTTTTGACTTGATGGAACTATTGCATATACCTATTGTGGTTGTCATAGTGTATGTATTTATACTCAGAACTGTATACCAAAAAGTCAATTTTACTGTATATGAATTGAAAACATGTAGTAAAAGATAAGGTGGAAAGTAGATCATCAAGGTACACATGACAATTGTGATAAGAGGATAAATAAGATGCTCTGAGGCCCAAAGTGTAACTCTGTGACTGTCCATTTAGATATATTTGAGAGGGGATATTGTATAAATGAATGGGAAGTTTTAACTTGAATGAAGCCTGTACTTACTAGTCTGTCTTCCATAGAAAAATTCACTTTCCTTCTCTGGCAATAAATTTCCTTGAATATAAGGAAATATATTTTCTTTATATTCATTATATTTCCTTATATTCGAGCAAGTTCCTGAATATCCTTGGGGAATATCTTTTCCTGGGGGAATTCAGGAGGAAAAAAAAAAAAAAACATGTCCAGCTCTGATATTCTCTGGTAATATAATTTTAATCTTAATCTAGATTAAGGATAGGGCCATTCACATTGGGTGCTGGTATTCACACAACACAAATGTCTCTGTTTTCATTTTTTCTGTAATGCCTATTTTAACGTCCGGTTAAAACAGACACTTGGCAACACCAACCTTCAGAGCCCCTTCTCCACTTTTTTGTTACTAGTAAAGCCTTCATAATCTGGACCTGTTATTTGCTAACAATTTCTTAATCCTATGTGCCCTACATAAAAACAAAATGAAACACTATATATTGCATTTGAACTCTTTAATATCCTTTCAGAGTTCTGACTAATATGATAAATTAATATATGCAGATAATTTAATGACTGGCCCTGGCTTTTCACTCCACAGAGATAGTATGCCTAATAGGCTGAAGAATTGTAATCCAGATGCATCTGATACTCCCAGCTTGGGAGAATACGCCACACATCATCAGTCATTTGTTGGTCTGGAGCAAGGGTTTCTAGTTGGTTTTCCTGATGAAAGTGCCTTATGAAACAACTTCTTCAACACTCACAAAGATCATTTTGGCTTTTATGTGGAAGTCCCTCTTTGCTCAAATTTTAACAAGCTTAGGTTTTCATTTTTTCTCTAATGCCTATTTTAACTTCCAGTTAAAGCAGACACTCACACTTATATTCACATGGAACCCTTATGACAGAGACTGTAATCTCCCTGAGGGCAACAAGCATGGCTATTTTATACCAGCACATATTCTGTGTTGTTTTAAAGTAGCTAGTTAGTAAATATTTGTTGAATACATAACTGAATGGGTAGTTGCAAGGCAGCTCTTCTAGGAGCCCATGTCCCACCAATTATTACTGTCCAGTCTAATCTCTATCTTCTGTTCCCTCTACTGCACTGACAAGCTGTGTATCTGGTTTGACACTTAATTGTGCTATACTGCAACCTGTGTGTCTGAGAGCCTTAGTTTTCACAATGGAGTTATAAATTATTTGAAGGCCGAGAACTTGACATAACACTCCTTCTTCTTTGCCTTTTATAACCTTCTTATTAGTCATAATTAACTACAATCTGTAAATAGACAACCCTGTCTCATTAGGCGATGGATAAAAGAATGCCAGCCCAATGCCCCTGTGATCCGTCATCACTGCAACAAGGTGACCCCTCCCATTTTAATTGTCTGCATGGATACTGGTAACTAGTCTTGGCCCTGATCCTTATAATGAAGCCTGAACTTTGAGTTCTAATTTCAGCACCCAAGCTCCTATTTGGACTGACCAGGATGACCGTTATTCCATTCATGGTGTACTTCTACTTGCTAGGCACCCATAACATCTGCTGGTTATTCTCGTTGAAGCCTTCCACTCACTCAGGATATCAGCTCCTTATCCTCGTGGCTTTTCCTCCAGTTTCCTGTATCTCGGAACCCCCTTAACCCTTTAGTGTTCCTCTGTCTGATGGAGAGAAATCTATTGCTCCCTTAGTCTGGCAGATCATCAAGTTCCTAAGTTTGACCTCCTCTTGTGTCTTTCACAGCTCTTATAAGAGGACTAGATGCATGGTAGTCCCAATTATAATACTTGTTGCAGGAGAATTACTATTTTTAAACTCGACATTTATCTTTGCTTTTTTCTTTCGTCTTTAAAAGTCTTCAAATAGACCAGCAAAATTCGGAGACCCCATCCTCTTCCTTCAGCAGTCCTGTGTTTCAGAGTCATTTCCAGGGCATGTGAGTCCTAAAATCTAGAAGTATGAGTGCCAAAGAACATAAAATGGAAAGACATATATGCAAGCTAGAGAGTGAGCTCTGCAGCTCAAGATGATGTGTTTGAATTCTGCAAAAGAAAAAAAAAAAAAGAAAAAAAAAAAAAAAAACCCACACCACTCTGACCCTGAAGCAACAATTTTCTCTCCAACATAAAGAGTTCTGTGATTAGAATTGTCCTGATTTGCTGAAAATACCTTTTTCAAAAGATTTTGGCATGCCTCATATTTAAGCATTATTCATGTTAGCAGAGAAATTAAATTCCTCAAATCCTATTTAAGGCTGGGAATGGGGAAAAGGAGAGAAGGGGGATTTACCCACTGATGCTAAAGTAGAAAACAGAGCATGACTTGCAGCTGTTCAGCTCTGTCTTAAACAAGAAAACGAACCTCCTAACCAGCCACTACCAAACACCTTTCACTTGGTTCCCATGGCAACACCTTTATCCTCTGGTGCCCACGATGTCTCTAATGCCTCTGACTAGTTGGATTCATTGGCACCTGCTCCCCTTGCCAGCTCTTGTCAAAACTTATTAGAATGAGAATATTTTTCGATAGCACTAGTGAGAGAAGAAAACAAACACATTTAGTCCACTTGAGATCTCTCAACTCTCAGTCAAGCCAGCATCTTAGACTTCCTAAGAAGGAAGGTACTCGCCTGGGCTCACTGTGTCTTGCCTGCGGACATGCTTACACTGACATGCGTGCTGAAGCAGTGACCTAGCAGGGTGTGCCCCTCTGAAAATCTGTCATTGCCAGGGCCTTTTGTTCTATTCGATGATACTTAGATTTCTGATGCTTTGCAAGGGAAGGAAAGAGTTAGTCCAAGGAGCAGGTGTTCTGGTCCTTGAGGTACCATCAGCCAATGGGAGCAGCTGCTGGTGATGTAATGCTCTTAACTCCTCCAGCCTTGAGGACTTGAGGGTGGGGATTTGTGGGGGTTTGAATTTTCTCTGGCCTATATTGAACTAGATTTTTCTCTCCAGCTATTTATGTCCTGTCACTTAAAGTTTAGGTTTTCTTAAGAATACGAAGATGCCTCTTTTAAGACAGGATTCAGAGCAGAGCCAGACAAGCTGGATAAAACAGCAAGTGTGACAGCAAACTTTTTGCCTATAATTCAGTGTTGTGGTTTTCTGTGGCTTCGTGAGTTTCAAGTGATTCCACCTCTCCCTCAACCTAAGCTGACCCCAACTTGAAGCAGCATAGATTCCTTGATATGTCTCCATCCTTTCATCTTGTCAATTCAGCCCACAATCACCTGTTAATATCTCTGAGGCTGACATGGAGCCAGATCACTCCAGAGTTCTAGAGTGACCAGTAATCCTAGTTTTCCCAGGACTGAAAGTTTCCCCCAAAAGCACTTCCAGTACTACACCCAGAAACCTTCACACAAACCAGTTCAATTAGTAACCCAAAGTAGAGCATATAACAAATGTTTGAGGGGGAAAAATTAAGATGTTAGAATAAACTTTATTTAATAGAAAAATTCAGGGGGAAACAAAGACATGTAGTGCCCTCTGAGTAATGATTTGGTTCCTTTCAAAACCTGTGACTGTAAATATGCATTCAATATTGGTTTAGTGGTAATGGAAACAAACTGACTTTCTGTTCATTAAGGTAACGTGTCTCTCTCTCTCTTTCCCTCTCTCTCTCTCTCTCCTCAAAGTTTCACTCTTGTTGCCCAGGCTGGAGTGCAATGGCGTGATTTCGGCTCACCACAACCTCCATCTCCTAGGTTCAAGCAATTCTCCTGCCTCAGCCTCCTGAGTAGCTGGGATTACAGGCAAGCACCACCATGCCCGGCTAATTTTATATTTTCTAGTAGAGATGGGGTTTCTCCATGTTGGTCAGGCTAGTCTTCAACTCCTAACCTCGGTTGATCCACCCGCCTCAGCCTCCCAAAGTGCTGGGATTACAGGCTTGAGCCACCACGCCCAGTATGTATATCTCTTTTTAAAGATTTTTAGTTCTTACACTTACTGCCCTCTTGTCTTTTGATTTGCACTATCTAAAGTACATTTTAACTTTGAAAAGAAAATTAGTGAATACTGGTTAATTTACTGAAGATTTCATTGGGCAAATAGAGGGGTTTACATTGCATTTCGCTGAAAAACAAAATTAGATATAAAATATTGCCTGAGTTTCTTTTCTTGCTCACGGAGTGACTAGGTCTCTTGTACTCTTCTTTCCAGAGATTATCAGGATTGCCACCTGCCTAAGATTAGTACACTCATTTCTCTTTTACTTGTGTGAAATAATTAGCTTTTTCATTGCTTCCTTCCCCAAACTTATGTAACCGTACACACTAAGTATATTTAAGAATGTGAAAGACATTTAAGAATGTGAAAGACATTCAGGATGTAGATTTTGTTTGTACTCAGCAAACATAAGATCTGCCAGTAGCTAGGACTCAACACTTTCAGAAGAAATGCAGGGAATTATATTCAGGATAATAGCATGTAACTTGCCGGGCACAGTGGAGCATGCCTGTAGTCCCAGCTACTTGAGAGGCTGAGACAGGAGGATTGTTTGAACCCAGGAGTTAGAGGCCAGCTGGGCAACAAAGGGAGACATCATCTAAAAAAATAATAGTGTATTCCTTGACTGAACAGTAGGAAAAATTTATATCTACTTCCACCTCCCCCAGCCACATACACACAGACTTGTGCCTAGAAACCTGAACTAACTAGCCACATAGTTCCTATTTATCCCAGTCATGATTGAATGCACTACCATAGGTGATCTAGGCAGCCGGCTGGTTGGCTTTCTCCAATAATTGGGTCTGAGCAGGTCCTATATTCTTAGAGAACTTATAATTTGCTCTGGAGTCAGTGCACATATATGTTGTGGCTGAAGGACTGTACATGTCGATATGTGGACTTAACATGAGCAGTAGCAATAATGATGCTACTTAATGGAATGTCTGATGTAAATGAGAAGATTACAGAGGGCTCTAGAGGTAAGAGAATTCATGGAAGATGACAAAGTAAAACAAAGCCTTCTCATTTTTCAAAGCTAAAACTTTGTAAAAGTCATTAAGCTGTACACTAATAATACACTAATAATGTATCTGTTCTTCTGTATGTATGCCATACTTTAATAGTTAAAAACTTTGTACATATTGAAAAGTTTAAATAATTTTACAATAAATTTATTTCAATAAGCAGCAGTCCTTTGCTCCACACTAATTCCACTTTTATTTTAGTTATTACTCTCTCTCTCTTTTTATTTTTCCAGACAGGGTCTTGTTCTATCACCCACCTTGGAGTGCAGTGGTGCAATCATAGCTCACTACAGCCTTGACCTCCTGGGCTCAAGCCATTCTCCCACCTCAACATCCCTGGTGGCTGGGTCTACAGGTGCACACCTGGCTAATTATATTTTTTTTTTTTGTAGAGACGGGCTCTTACTGTGGTGCCCAGGTGGGTCTTGAACTCCTGGCCTCAAGTGATCCTCCCCACTTGTCCTCTCAAACTGTTGGGATTACAAGCACGAGCCACTGCACCTGGCCTAGTTATTTCTTTAGCTGTTTAATGCTGTGTTCCTAAATAACAATTTATACTCCTATATCCTAATTTTAAAAATAACTTTCTCCTGACTTCCTACTTTATAACGTCAAGATTTATTGCTCAAGTCACCACAATCACTAACACACACACACAAACACACATACACACACACACAGATTATCTTTTTTCAGGTACCATATTTTCTTCCTTGAGTAAACAGTTGTGATGTTTTAAATTTTTTCTATTATCATTCATCGTGCCTGAACTCTCTCAGAAATATGAAACATCTTTAAATACAGTCTCATCAGGAGTAATTTGTCAAATAAAAAGGCAGCACCGCATGTTCCTTGGGAACTTCCTTTCTGGAACCCAGTGTTAAACTGATGGGCTCTGAAATGATTGTTTTGTGGACCAGCCTCACAGTTCTTCCTGAGATCCCTGTCATTACCACCCTCAGAGTATTTTCCTTAGTTGGGAAGAAATTGGTATCTTGGTAACATCTAGACTTCTAAATTATAAAAATAGTATAATCTACAATGATTTAGGTTTCACGTAAAAATGATTTTCTCACATTAGTGTTTTATAGTTTTCAACATACAGGTATTTCATATACTTCGTAATATTTATACCTAATATTTTATAGCTCATGAGCTTTGGAGCTGTAATGAGTGATCTTGTTCAATTAATTTTAAGTTTTAATTGTTCATTGCTAGTATATAGAAATAAAATAGACTCTTCTGTAGTAACTTTGGAACGCATGACCTTGCTAAGCTCAATTATTTGTTTCATTAGCTTCCTGTACATCTTTAGGAATTTTCTAAGATTCCAAATATATATGTTTTGTTTTGCTTTATATCAATCTATAAGACAATGATTTTTTTTTTCCTTTCTTATTAAGCTGGCTAGGACTTCTAGTATGATGTTTAACAAGAGTGATAAGAACAGTAATGAACATTTTATCTCCTTCCTAATCTTAGGTGACAAGAGTTCCGTCTCTTAGTCTGGCACTGTGACTCACACCTGTAATCCCAGCACTTTGGGAGGCCGAGGTGGGTAGATCACGAGGTCAGGAGATCAAGACCATCCTGGCAATGTGGTAAAACCCTGTTTTACTAAAATATAAAATTAGCTGGGCATGGTGTTGGGCGCCTGTAATCCCAGCTACTCGGGAGGCTCAGGCATTGAAGCCAGGACGGAAGTTGCAGTGAGCTGACATCACGCATTTTGGCACTCTAGCCCTGTGTGATCAGAGGCAATACTCGTCCCTCAAAAAAAAAAAAAAAAGTTCAGTCTCCTCAACCAATTACGTATGGATCCCGACTGTTTTGTTTGGCTTAGGTGTCATGTACTAGCCTTATTTTCTCACTTGGAGGAAATTATTAAAATAGTTTTTCTTTGATATTTTTCCATTTTTTTTTGCATTATCTTTCTAAAGGCCAAAAAAAAAAAAAAAAAAGAAAAAAAAAAAAAAAAAAAGAAAAAAAAAAAAAAAAAGAAAAAAAAAAACAAAAAAAAAAAAAAAAGAAAAAAAAAAAAAAAAAAAAAAAAAAAAAAAAAAAAAAAAAAAAAAAAAAAAAAAAAAAAATAAATAGTTAAATGCTCTAAATAGTTAAATACAGACTATCTAGCATTAGTTATCTTTTTTGGTGTTTCTTTTCAACAGCTTTATTGAGATGTAATTTTAAAACATAAAATTCACACATTTTATGTTTAATGATGTTTGCTAAATTTATAGGGTTTTACAACCATCATCATAATTCAATATTAGAACATTTTCGTCACACCAAAGAGAACCTTTATACTCCATTGCAGTCAATATTGATTCCCACTCCTGGATTCAGGCAACTACTACCTGAATATCTAATAATATCAGCACAATTGATGGAAAATATAAATATCTTTTTCCCTATTGAACTATTGGATCATTTTTGTCAAAAACCAATTGACCATCCAGAGGTTAGAGTACATAAATAATTATTATTTATGTACTTATTATTTGCATAATTATTTAGGTACTCTAAACTGTGTTCCATTACTTATATATATACTCTTATGGAAATTATTGCACTATCTTAATTATTATTATTATTATTTTTTGAGACAGAATCTTGCCCTGTCACCCAAGCTGGAGTGCAGTGGCGCGATCTTGGCTCACTGCAAGCTCTGCCTCCCGGGTTCATGCCATTCTCCTGCCTCAGCCTCCCAAGTAGCTGGGACTACAGGTGGCCCCCATCATGCCCAGGTAATTTTTTGTATTTTTAGTAGAGACGGGGTTTCATCATGTTAGCCAGGATGGTCTCGATCTCCTGACCTCGTGATCCGCCTGCCTCAGCCTCCCAAAGTGCTGAAATTACAGGCGTGAGCCACATATTATTGCTTTATAGTAAGTTTTGAAAACAATAAAGCCTTTCTACTTTTTTTTTAAGTTTTTTTTTTTTTTTTTGGTGATTATTGGTGCTTTGCATTTCCATATGTATTTTGGCATCAGCTTGTTAAGTTCAGCAAAATATATCTGCTAGGATCTTGATAGAGTTGTGTTAGATCTACAAAACTGCAGTTATTCAGATCACTGTTCCCATAGTTAACATATCAGTGCTTGCTGACTACTCTCAAGGTATTATTTTTATATTTAGTTTTAATAAACTTAACTACTATGTGTTTGATATGGATTATTTTTAGTTCATAATAGTTTGAAATCGCTGAGTTTCTTAGGCTGCATGTTTATGTGTTTCTCAAAATTGGGACTTTTAAACTACTATATATTCAAATATTTTATCACCTGAAAACTTTATTTTCTCTTTCTTTGGTTACAATTACCTTAATGTTAGACATTTTTATAATGCCCAGGTCTTTGTCTTTTTTTTTTACATTCATTTTGTTTCTGCCATTTAAATGGGATAATTTCTCTTGATCTATCTTCAAATTAGCATATTCTTTTCTCTGTCATTTCAATTCTTCTATTTAGCCCATTAAGTATTTTATTTTAGCTACTGGATTTTACTGGATTTTTTATTCTAAAGTTTTCTTTTGCTCTTTTTTATATCTTCTGTTTCTTGTCTAAGATGTTCCATTTTTTTCAAGCATGTTTACAATTGCATGTTAGAACATTTTGATGACTGTTTTATAATTTTCGTTAATAATTCTAATCTCTGTTTCACCTCTGGGTTAATATCTATTGATTGTGTTTTCTTGCTTAAGTTGAGATTTTCCAGTTCTTGATATGAATAGTAAATTTAGATTTGATTCTGGATACTTTTAGTATTACATGTGAGACTCTTTTCTGTTTTAATATTATATTTTAGCAGGTATTCTGCATGTTTTGGGTCAATTTTGTGGAATGTGTTTTTTCAATTTGGTTTTGAAGCCTTGCAGTGCTATTCTAATCTTTTCTATTTGGTGATATCCAGAGACTCATCTGAAACCTGGGCATTATACCATGCTGTAGTCCTGCTCTCAAAATTCTTGCAACTCCACACATTTATCTACCATTGAGAACAGGTAGAGTGCTCCCTCTTTTCTGTCACTTGCTTATTTCTAAAAAGAGGTGAACACTATGACTTTATCTCCCCATTTTGAGAGGGGAAGGGGTATTATCTCTGTTGGCCTTAGTGTAGGGGGATGATTGACAAGCTCTGACCTAGGATCTCTGAAGCACTAGGTGGAATGAGAGTGGGCCATCTCTCTTTCTGTTCTGTTCTGTGGACAGCTCTATAGTGCTCATTGGGATATATAGCAAGGGTTGACAAACTATGGCCTGTAGGCCAAATATGACCCACTATCTAGTTTTGTAATACAGTTTTATTGAAACATAGTCATGCTTTATGCTCCAAAGGCAGAATTGAGTAGTTCTAAGAAACCACATGACCAGCAAATATAAAACTATCTTGCTTTTGATGAAAAACATTTGCTTCAAAGAAAGAAGAAGAAGGAAGAGAGGAAGGAAGGAAGGAAGGAAGGAAGGAAGGAAGGAAGGAAAAAAAGAAAGAAAAATAAAAGAAAGAAAAAAGGAAAAAAGTAATTTGATGGAATTCATCATTGCAACATTGGGTTATCTCTTGAGTCAATTTCTCAAGACAGACTGCCTCATCTTTTTTCCATCTTTCAGTGTTTTCTCATAGTTGGTTTTATACTTTTTCCAAAATTATGATTAGTGGGAAGAATAATATTGAATGTGCTTATTCCATTTTGTCTGAAATCAGAAGCCCATGAGGTTAATTTTAATGGTTTATACAGATGAAGTCAGCAATGCACAGTTATTATAGGCGTCAAATAATTTTCAAAAATAGCTTATCAAAAAATGAAGAAATAATGAAGCATAATGAATCAGATAAATCTGTCAGTTGGCAATAACAAGGGAAGTACATTGTTTGGATTTTCCCCTATTTCACCTAAGACAGAGCCACAACACTGCAAAAAGTAAAAACTTATGAATGCAATCTATAAGAAAGCTAAGCAATGAATTTCCTCATATACTCCAACTCTTAAGTCTGTAAGGACAAATCACCAATAGCTACAATATTTGTGCAGTATCAGAATCTGTAATGAAGTAAGGGGAAAAAATGGGGAATATGGCCAATATGAGAACAAAATAATCTCAAAAGCTAAAAGACATTCATTGAAAAGATTGTCAGGCCAGTTTGAGAATAGCAATGGAAAATGAAATAAGTTCTGCCCCCTCCACTCATAGCTAAACATAAGGGACTTGAGATAAGGTCTGAAGTGCCTGGACTAGTTCAGTCCTTATAAGCTTTTCAAGATGATCAGCTTAGGCTCCATTCTGACAGGACATAAGACTGAGGAGAAAATTGCTAGTGGTAAAATCAAAGCTAAATAGAATAGAGTAACAGAGATAAAGGCAAGAGGAGATGTAAAGTGCAGAGGAGAGAAATAGAGCCAGGATAACTCGTGGAGCAAACTGTCATGCTTCTGCTAACAATACACTAAACCAATAGAGAATGCAAATTCTTTATGTTATAAAAGCTATCTAAATCAAGTCTCCATTTGCAAGTTTAGGACATTCAATTTTACATATAATTATACATTAGAAAAACATTCAGGCAAAATTTCATATAAAGTTATAAAGAAAAAGAAACTAAGAAATAGAATGGCATTTCTCCAGTGAGTACAATGCCTGAATGGCATACTTAATAGATAAATTGAAACTATAATGTACATATTAAAATAGCTAAAATATATTGACAAAATTAAATACAGGAAAGAACATAAGTTGGAATTAGAAGAACTCAGAAAATAAAAGTAAATATTAGTTTGAAAATTGACTAAACTAGAAGAAACACACAAAAAAATAAACACAACAAATAATATCTTTAGAAAAAATTCAAATATAAAGAAATTAAAAATGAGATTCAAACAACAAAGATTTTGCAAAAAAATGGGAGACATTAAGTACAGGAAAAGAAGATCAACAATATGTATAATGGGAGTCCTTGAAAAGAAAACCAAAGCAAGAAAAAAGAATAGATATTAAAGTCTATTTTTCAAGAAGTTTCTGAAATATTTTAAAATGCCTTTTGAAAGAAAATAATATACACTTGACCCATCATGAACAACAGCAAGATATGTTCTAGTTACAGTATCAGTCTTAAGAAAAGACAAGAACAACAATATACTTTGTGCATGTAGGCAAAAAGAGTTACAAATTGTATGGAAATTATGAATTATATAAAAACATTGCAATATACCCCATACATACACACGATTATTTGCCAATTAAAACTAAATTTTATAAAAGGAAAAAGAGAGGAGAGAAACATAGCAGAATCAATATTTGGAGTATACTTGGCTAATACTTTTCCACATATAAAGAAATATACCGATTTGAGGAGAGCTGTATTATAAAGATAAATACAAATAAATTTTCATCCATTTAAATTATAGCAAAATAGCAGAACATAGAAGACAAAAACAAATCTGAAAATCAGTAAGAGGATGTTAGAAGTTTTTCAACAGCAAACATTAAACAGTAAGGTGATTTCTTAATAGCAACAATACAAATCTCAAAATAACATACTAATATATTTGTATATTGATCAACTAAGAATGCTTGTTTTAATTTTCAAGGTAACACCAAAAAATTTAAAAAACCAAAATTTTTTAATTTCCAAATTAGTAGAGGAAAAAATGGAATGAGAAAGAATAGTTAATACAGAAGAAAGAGAAAGAGAATACATAAAGAAACAAAGAATAAGAAGACAAATTAAAAACTAAGGTGATATATATAAATCCATTATATTAGTAATTACATTAAACAAAATGAAATAAGACAAAATATAAAATAAGTAGATGTAAATAAGACAATAAAAAACAGCAATGTATTTTTGTAATAAATACATTTAAAACAAGGAATCAGGATATGGAAAGTAAAGGAAGGCTAGATATATTAATATCAGTCAAAAGAAGCTTTAAGGAAAAAAAATGCTTTACTAAAGATAAATGGATCATGTTGTAGTATTATTTAATCAACCAGAAAGATATGACAATTTTAAAGTATATGTACCGCTAACATTGAAGGAAAATACATAGAGCAAACTGGTAATCATGTAAAAAGAAATATACGTATCTACAAAGATAAAGATAGATTTTTAAAGCCTGTCAATAATTGATAGAACATGCAAAAAGCTTTTTAAAATGATAAACATATTCAAAGTTTGAACAACATGCTTGACAAACCTGATGATGGACACACTTGACCCAATGGATTCCCTCAACCTAGCAACACAGAACACATATTAATTTCAAGAATTTATGAAACGTTTACTAAAATTGAACATATAGTGCTTTATTATGCAACTCTCAACAAATTTTAAATGATTGAACTCATACAGAGCATGAGAATCCTCATGTTGATATCTGGGAAAGGGACAAGAGCATGTTTATTGACCAAAATTAAAATTAAGCTGTAATCAACCAAAACCTAAAGTGAAAGTTCTATTTTCTTGAAAAATAACATAATACACCTCTAAGTTACCCAGAGTTCATAAAGAAATTAAAATAGAGCATATAAAATGTTAAATGAAAGATTTAAAAATTTAAATCAAACTTGTGACATAAAACATAGTGCCTTGGGTGTTGTATCAAAATGTCATTGACATATCTAAGGTCATCCAGATTTTCTCATATGTAACCTTCTAGAAAGATCATAATTTCGTGTATCACATTTAGGTCTGTGGTCTATGTTGAGTTAGTTTTTACGCCTAAATTACAATTTTTTTTTTTTTTTTTTTTTTTTTTTTTTTTTTTT
>NW_016811396.1:2030704-2126082 GCF_001698545.2 Rhinopithecus bieti | reverse complement strand
TTGATGGGTGCTGACGAGCTGATGGGTGCAGCACACCAACATGGCACAAGTATACATATGTAACAAACCTGCACGTTATGCACATGTACCCTAGAACTTAAAGTATAATAATAATAAAAAAAAAAAAGGAAAGCTTAGCCTGCCTCAGCCCTCTAATTCTTACTCTCTTCCCTCGCTCAGCTTTTTGTGCAAAATTAGATAAGACTTTATCATTTAAAATAGAAAAATAAAGGTGGAATATAAGTTTCTAGGATAAAAGGGGACACCTAACCCTTTGGTAGAAGAGAAGGTAGCAAAAGTCCTATAAGAAATATAAGAGGTTGACAAAAAGACAATATAGGGAATAAACAAAACCAAAAAAAATTTCACAAAATGCTGGGGAGGGGCTGAATGGAAATTTTGGTGCTTATTCTGAAACCAGGGATAGGGACGGGTGGTCCGGAGGGGAGAAGGTGGGACAAAGTTGAGATCTACCCAACTATGTCTAGGGAATGTCATTTAGAGAAATGAAGGTGTGGATTCAATATCAACCTCTCTAACAGAGGTGCAGACTTGGAGAGTGACATGAAAATTAATAAAAATGGTATTTCTCACAGGTCCAGTTTTCAGACTGTCAAACTACTCAGTGTGCTGGGAGGCTCTCTTACTGGGATGGTGTACAGAGGAGGAACTTCTATAAGTTGAAAGCCTTCCACACCAGATGATATGTTGTAAAATTGCCAAATTATTTTTTCTTGTTAGTAATAAATATTTTTGTTGAAATAGCTCTAAATTGATCTACACAGTATTTAAGTGTAATGCTTTAAGTAAGGAGGTATTCAACAACTTGTCGAATTGCTTTAACTATGTTTGTTATGAAGAGCATCAATTAAAGTTTTTTTGGTTACTTGGGGTTATCATTATGAGCACACTTATTGACTTGCACCATAAGGCAGCTGTCTCCTCAGGGTCTCTATTGAGGTATGAACAGCTATTTGTTCTGTCACTAACTAATTCCCATTTGAGTGCCTTTGGAGTTGTTTTTGTTCCTTTACATGCCTTGCTGGAAGTGTTCATTTCTTTGTTGTATTCTTAAGTCTATCAATCTTGCCTAACTCTGTGCAATTGATTGTTTTTAGTTTCAGTATGTTGGGATAGCTAATCATTAAATTTATTAAGTATTGTTTGTAAAATACAGATTCATAAAGTGTGAGCTTTTGAGACAGGGTTATTCTGCTGTAGACTTCACAATCCATTAGTGAGTTGGGAAGTCAATTTAGCAAGCAGGACTCACTTCTGTTATTTCAAAAAATGGAATAGAATCGAATTGAAAAACATTATTGAAAATATTATTCATTTACATGTGGTAAATGCAAATGTTTTATAAAATTCAGTATTTGTATAGTAGTAGAAGATGGAAACTATGAGTTGTTATTTGAATGTAATCTATGGGAACAAATAATTGAATGTGTTTTAGGGCATTGAATTTTAGATAGATATCTTTTTTCTTATTTCTTATAATTTCTTGATTTCTTTTCAGGTACTTGAGGGATAAAGCTTTCCATACAAAAACCCTCTCCCTTAGGGTTACTGTCATTAGGGAAGGGCCCCATGAAACCTGCTGTGTCTACAATTGAGTTACTTTTAAAGAACAACTGCTACTGAGAGATGGAGAATCCGTACAAAGCTCTCATTCTCTTGAGGCAGTGGTTATGACAGGGACCCACTTATCAGGAGTCTCAGAAGTGGGAGAAGTCTTAGAGACAAAGAATGGAAAGGGACAAGACCCTCTCTCACGCACGCAGCATTTAAGGTAGAAATGTGGATTTCGACTGCTTTCATTTTGGAAAAAGGCTTTACTTTGTTGTTCTAGGAGCAGGGAATTAGCCTCAGAAAAAGAATACAGGCTTCCCTAGGTAAGAATTCAGTCACACTTTCAGACAAAGGCATAACTGATGTCTTTGAGGTTGCTTTTGTGCTCTGTCCAGCTCACTATGGTAGGAAGTCTGATGGGGATCCTGTGCAGGAGCCTATAGTTTTAACAATAATAATTAGAGGACATTATTGCATTTCTCTAAGACTTAAGCATGAGGGCAGAAGGTGCATAAGCAGGCCAGGTTAAAACATAGGAATGGAAACTTTCAATTCTGAAGACAAGATAGATATTTAAATATTTATCAAATAAAAACATGATAAAGATCATGATGATGATGACGGTTTTACTGGCTTTACTCCTTCTAACACCTCTCAGAGGAAGTACAGACTCTACTATAACTTTTGTTATTTCTTTCCAAGACCCTTTACTACTCTCTTTTTGCTTACTAATATTTTGTTCAACCTTAAAAAAAAAGCTATTATTTTTATTATAAATATTATTAATGTATTATCTAAAGTTTTTTGATGCCTGCATTGTAAAAGTCACCAGGTTGGGTACATTGGAAGATACAAAACTAGGTACACACTTGTTGTTCAAGAAGTATAGAATGCAGATGGAGAGGGCGGATGGCGGGAGCACCCCTGCATTTCCCCTGTAGTCCCAACATATCAAAACATAATCCATTTCTTTGCATCTTGTTGAAGCAAGTATAAGCTAGACACAGGGTTTATGTTTAGCTATTAAGCACTTTTATAACAATGAGAAGTACCTTTTTGGAGATGTAACTTTCAACAGTTTGTTAACTTGACGTCTCTGCCAGTTTAGTTTCTGGGCAGATTTCCTGCATCAGTATCCCCACTCTCTTCCTTTGCATTAATCAAGTTGTTTGGTAGAGGTAGAATCTAAGTGCTTTGTGTTTGCAATTTACTTTGAGGTATAAAACATTGCTGTGCCCATTCAGCGTTTGATGCATAATTAGACCTTGAATCAATAAGTGTAAATACAGCATTTGATCTGTAATGCTTCTTTACAAAGGTTTTTATTTTAATAATAAAACATTTTGTTCAAAAAAAATCAAAAACAAGAAACAACTCATGCATGTACTTATTTTAAGAAGACACAGAAGATTTTTTTTTCTTTCTCTCATTTTATCTGCTAGATAACTGCCCTTCTAATACTAAGACCTATATAAAACTAATTAATTTTAAAAACATCAAACTTGATCGCAAAAGTGAGTATTATAGCCATTTTTTATACCAACTTTTTATGACTTCTTCCTGTGAGTTTCCCTGGAATAGATCTAGGTGTTCAACAAATTGGGAGGCATGGTTTCTTCCATGAATAATACAAAACCTCAAAAAGATTTTCCTAGAAACTCAGCAATCATTAGAATTATTCAAAGAATGAAAATTTCTCTTGAAAGGAATTCCCAATAGCTCATTTGCTATGTAAACAAATCACATGTCCTGAAGGTATGGTTGGAGTATATAAAATATTAAAATGTTGATACCTGATAGATTCTAGGAAGAAATTTAAATTTATAGGCTAGCATTTCCTGGAGCGGGGATAGACCCTTATAGTTCAATGAGTCTTACGTTAAAAATAAGACAAAGGAAGATAAATTAGCCCAGAGGATACTGTAGGCATGAATTTTATGCCCAATATCACTACGGCTGCAGTTCTGGGCACCACTTTGCTCTTCTGGAGTTCTGGAAAATGAGGATTATAGCTACCGATCAATTCATGCAGATGTAGCTAATTTGTATCATTAAAAAGAAAGTAAAAAGAGGTAAGGAATATGAATGGAATATGGAAGTGAGTGATAATAGTACATCATTAATATAAAATTTGTCATTTACTGAGTCCTTTCAGTACAGTTACCATGCTAAGTGCTTTTGTGTGCATTAGCTAATTTAATCTTTGAGATAAAACTCCATCGTAGTTTCTAGTTTTACTTCTAAAAAGCGAGAGCTATCAGGAGCCCAGGTGAGGCCCAGCTTGCTCAGTGTTAATGAAGTAGTTTATTCTGTTTTGTAGGTGTGGCTGCAGGTAACACTAGGGACTAGGCATGTCCTGTGTCAAAAGTTTCAGACAGTGAGTGGATTCAAAATATGTCTTCAAACAGAATCGGAAATATAAAGTATAGGATTCTGCTTCTAGGTGTGCAAAGCTGGAAAGCGCTATACCTGTTGTGAGAGTCCCAAAGAGCTCTCATTCCGAGAGGGACCTTTACGCAAACGTTCAAAATAGCACACAGAAAATAGGTAGGAGATGTGGCAGAGGCAATTCTCAGCATGTTGAGATTTATGGGCTGACTGCAACTCACCAGACCCAGGAGGTTCAGGGAGTCACAAGATTCATTTTAAATCTTGCACATGATTTCACTAGATCCTCTGATACCCAAATTTTATCTCACCCTACCTTAAGTGCTTAAAACAAACCCATAAAGGAGTCATTATCATTTATTATCATCACCATCACCATCATCATTATTATCAGTCTTTACCAATAAGGAAATTGTGTCTTAGAGAGGTTAGGCAACATGCTCAAGGTCACTAGTAAGAGTACAGAGTCAGAATTTGAAATCTAGTTGTCTGAATCTAGAGAGATTCTCTTAATGACCACAGCATACCCAAATAAAAGCACCAGGCTCATTCATTCATTCAGCAAACCAATATTCATAGAGCATGCTATGTGCCAACCACTGTGCTAGGTGCTAGGTATTAACTGCTCATTCAGAATTGGTTTTCTAAATGAATGAATGAATGAGTGAGCAAATTGAATGAATGAATGAATATACTGTTATTTGTGAATGCATAACTTAGAATATACCAATTTGAAACTATGACGTTTTGATTAAGCTGTTCTACTTCTACTGGACACCGTAGTATAAGATCACATTCTTGTTGGTAGAAGCAGACTCTCGCACAGGGGTTGGCTATGTTCTCACTGTCAATTACCCTTGACACAAAGCCTATCTTTAATTAGGGAATGAGAAATGATAAAGCAGGCATTAGACTACAGTGAAAGCAGATTTCCTTTTTTTTTTTTTTTTTTTTTTTTTTTCCAGTCTCCAGGCAGATGGTCTGGACTTGGCAGCAAAGATGTTCAGGACACTACAAGCATTGTTCATCGCTGTTCCTGACACATAGAAGTGGATCCTCTAGATGGGTCTGATTCTCTAAATTTAGTTGTCCTGTATAACTTATATTTAGGTCTTGACTTTCATTCCATTATTATTGAACATTAAGTAAATTTTTATTACAGGTAACAGCTTAGCCTCGGCAATTTATAGTGAGGCCAAGGGAAACCCAGGAAATCCTTCCTAGGCAGGGGAAGAGGTTGTGATGTTTCCTTGGTTCTCGGTGGAGTGGGGATCTCATAGGACAGCACAAAAGAGGGCAGTGTTATGGCAGTCTTATGACTACATGAGAGCAGAGGGAAATGGGGACTTGCTTCCAAGCACGGTGAGCAGCACTCAGGAGGGCCCATATATTTAACTGGCAAACATATAATCAGAGGTGGGGAGTTAGGGGATAGGAAGTTGAGAGAAGTTAATCCACACAAATATCATTTAATTTTGTAGTCACTTGCTGATGTATATAGAGTAAATACAACCTCATGCCTGACATAGTTGCTAACCGTGGAACTATGGTATAATGAACCAAGCTGATCCCTGGCAGCCAGGAGACTTAGGCTCTCCTTAGGGAATGGATGGGTTAATTACCATCTCTTTCTTTGAAGCCAGGATTGATGATGTTCACACGTGAGACACTGGAAGCCAAAGCCTTGTGTTCATTTCTCATTCCCAACACTAGCCAAAGCTTACTTCTTTCTTTTCCACTCAACAAAGAATATAGGAATCCAAGGAAAGTGTGAAGCTGTTAAAGGATAATCTTAATTATTTCTAATTTATATGTAAAATAGGTGTTCACAAAGTATTAATGAATGTGAGAAAATGAAATGGAGAAAAATAATCTATGTCTACCTGGCTTATCAATCCATGCCTACTCATTTTCAGATCAATTGGTATGAGAAGTCTGTCACAGGAAGAAGTAAGGAAAAGAGAGAGAGAAATTAGGCAAGATTTTGTGAATCCATCCAGATATTGCGAGGTCGGGAGGAACACAAGTAAAGACCAGAAAGCTGTGGGCAGGCAACCAGTGCACAAGCTGTGTGTCACAGGAAGAATCCACTGGGGGAAGCTGTGGTCACGGGTGACAGAGAGAGTAGGGCATGAATATCTTCTAGGCTCCATGGGTGTTCAGGGCAGGCCACCAAATGTGCTAGTCTCCCTTTTCCATGAATGAAATGGTTCTTAACAAGGAGTCAAAATGGAGAACAAAAATAACAACTTTTATTCAAATCTACATTCTTAGCTTCTGTATCACTCAGGACCCAGGCAGTTTCATCATCCTTAGCCCATTGCTGAGTGGATTCTATATGGGGGGTGGGGAGTGACTATGATTTGATCCAGAACCTCCACTAATAATTGCTCTTTCTTGATTTCACTTGTCTCTCCACACGCTTTGAAGTCAGTAGATAGTGCTACTTACTGAAGAAGAAAAATGGAAGCACACAAACTTGGGGACACTCACTCACTGCAAGATGGATGATGGACCAGGGAAAAAGCAGACCTGCAAACCCGCTATAGGTGTGACCACTCTTTAGAATTGTCTTATTTTTGGCGCTGTCGTCAAGAGTAAAAGGACACATACAGCTATTTCACCTCTCTTAAGCTTATAACCTGGGGCAGCCTCCCTGGGGTGGGACATCTTAAACTGAATTCATGCTTTTTGGTGGGGTCAGGAGATTTTCACTGGGAAGTGTGACTTTCACTTCTGACAAGCAACGACATTGCTTGATCAGCACGTAATTCTTAGGAAAAAAACATTTGGCTGAGCTAAATGGAAAAGCATCAGGCACAGACAGATTAAATTTTCCTTTAAATAAACATGGCCTTTCAAAGAGGCAAGAAAAACGTTTGGAGCAAAACATGCTGGGCATGAAAATTTCCGATGAAACATCCACCCACCTGAGCGAGAACAAGAAATATTCCTTTGTTAAACCGATAAGAATGGTTTAAAGGTGTTTGTGCTGAAAGGCAGAGGTATGGCTCTCTGAGGCCACATCCCGCACTCCTCAGGTCTCTCTGAGTATCTACAGGCAGCAATTTTTTCATTAAATGACTAGGTTTGGGATACTTGAAGTTTGCCCAGGCTTCAGCTTCACTATAAAGGCGATAAAGAAATTCCTCTCCCTAAAGGCACCAGGAGATTCTTCATATTAAGTTTAATGGCTGTGTTTTAGTCTGATCACTTTGTGTCACAAAACAGTGTTGATCAGTTTGCTTCTTAGAACTTCGTAAAACATAAAACTTTTAACAAGATTTTTATGCAAGTATGTCTTATCCATTGTCTTTCTGTTTCCATTATGTGCCCTTTTTCTTCTGTGCCAAACCCACTTCTTTCCCTCTATATTTTATCTCAGGGCTCCAAATGAGAAAACCAAGAACTTTAAAGGTATCATTTCCATTGTCAATCACATTCCATTAATCATCAAGTTCAAACAATTTTACACTTTTCCTCAAATGTGTATATTGATTCAATAAATATCAGTTAAACACTTACACATGTATTAGCTACAGATCTGCACATTAGCAATATGGAGTGAAAATGGAGACGTTCTCTTGGAACTTTCTTCTAGTAGGGGAGGGAAATGATAAACAGATAAATAACATGATTGCCTATATATCTTATAGAGTTAATAAAATAAGGTATTATGATAGTGATGTGCTTATCTTCTTCACACAGAGTGACATTTAAACTGAGACTTGGATGATGTGAAGGAGCCAGCTACAAAAACACCTGGAGGCAGAATAGTCCAAGCTAGAAGAATAGCAAGTGCAAAGGCTCTGGGGTGGGGAATGGTCTAGCTATGTAAGACAGAGCAAAGGGCCTTTGGCTGGAGCATAGTGGGATTGTGGTTCCAGAGTCTCACATTATGAGATAAGAGCCCAGTAGGCCGTGATAAGGAATTTTGTTTCATTTTAAATGCAATGGGAAGCCAATTAGGGGTCTGGAAAGGATAGTAAAATAAATCTAAATTATATTTTTAAATATTAAAGAATGAACCACACAGATGATGGTGGTTTGAGCTAGGTGATAGCTGTGGGTAGAATTTAGAATTCTCTAAATATTAGGGAGTTAAATTGATTCAACTTGCTGATTAACTAAATATGGAATGTGAGGCAAATATGAAAATCAGGGATGAAGCCTAGATGTTGAACCTAAATAACAGGAAGTTAGGGTTACCATTTATCCCCACCCCCCTGCCCCACCATTCCTAGCATCATCTTTCACTTAGATCTTGGTCACAGTCTAATATCTTGTTCACCGAATTGCAGCCTTGGTCCTCTAAATAGATCATCCACAAAGCTGCCAGGATGATTCATAGAAAAACCAACATACTCTCATTATTCCAATTCTTACAGCCTTTCAATGACTTCCTATGTTTCATAACAGATGTCAAGCTCTCTGTACAATTTTCCATTTGCAGTTTTGTATATGTAATCTGTACATGTACAGTGTTCAATGATGTGATAGGCAGAATTCTAAGATGGATTCCAAACTTCTATGCCCTAGTGTGTTTGCCCCTATAATTTTCTCCCCAGGATGCGTCTGTGAATATGATGCATGTCAGTATCATAATTAGGTTATGTATGCTGTGGGCCCATGGAAGATTGTACCAAGTAGACCTGATTTAACCAGGTTAAAGCTCTTCCAAGAGGGCTGGCTCTTTCTGATGAGGCTCTCCCATTGGCATTGCAGAAGCAAGCTATTATGAGTTTTATAGCTGACAAAAAGTGAATTTTGCTCACGAACCATGTAAGCTTGGAAGAGGACTCTGACACGCAGATGGGACACCAGCCCCACCCTGACATCATGATTACAGGCTTGTGAGACTATAAACCAAGGTGCCAAGTAAGCCATGCCTGGATTCCTGAGCTGTGAGAGAATACACACATGTTGTTTTAAGTCACTAAGTTTGTGGTGATTTGTTATAGCAGATAAGAAACCAATGGAATGGCCTTTCGTGTCTGAACTCTTGATTTCCAAACTTAGTCATCTTGACTAGCCTCTGCATTTTTATTTCAACAGCACCAAGTGATTTGTAAGTTCTAGCCTTTCTCTAGTATTATTTTGCTCTCATGCCCTTGGCAATACTGGCTTCTCTTTCTAGAATTTCCTCCATCTCTCCATCACCTAACCTCTACCTGGAAATACTCATTTGGGAAGCTTCAGTTAATGGCTCATCCTTATTTATTTATTCACTTTTTTTTTTTTTTTTTTTTTTTTTTTGAGACTGAGCCTTGCTCTGTCGCCCAGGCTGGAGTGCAGCGGCACCATCTCGGCTCACTGCAAGCTCCGCCTCCCGGGTTCACACCATTCTCCTGCCTCAGCCTCCCGAGTAGCTAGGACTACAGGTGCCCCCCACCATGCCTGGCTAATTATTTGTATTTTTAGTAGAGGCGGGGTTTTGCTGTGCTATCCAGGATGGTCTTGATTTCCTGACCTCGTGATCCGCCTGCCTCGGCCTCCCAAAGTGCTGGGATTACAGGCATGAGCCACTGCGCCCAGCCTGTTCACTCTTTCAATACATATTTATTGAACTTCCACCTTGCACCAGAGGATGTAGAGTAAGAAACATAAATCTATGCTCTCATTTCCATTATATTCCAGAGGATGTAGAGTAAGAAACATAAATCTATGCTCTCATTTCCATTATATTCCAATGGGAGGATGAGATTATTAACCAAGTAAACAATCAGGGCCAAGCGTGGTGGCTCACACCTCTAATCCCAGCACTTTGGAAGGATGAGACGGGAGGATCACTTGAGCCCAGGTGTTTGAGACCAGTATGGGCAACATAGGGAGACCCTATCTCTACAAAAAATTTTAAAATCATCTGTACATGGAGATGTGCACCTTTAGTCCCTGCTACTTGGGAGGCTGAGATGGGAGGATCACTTGAGCCTGCCAAGTTGAAGCTGCAGTGAGCTAAGATCATGCCACTGCACTCCAGCCTGAGAGACAGAGCAAGACCCTGTCAAAAAATACAATACAATACAATACAATACAATACAATACAATACAATACAATACAATACAATACAATACAATACAACAAAATAATAAAATGAATGTTTAATTTCTATTTGGAATAAACTCTGTGATAGAAAGATCAGACAAGAGAAAAACAATGACTCCTCCACAAGGCCTCTCCAGACCATCTCTGCCTCTCCCATTATTTCATATCTGTTCTCCATAGGTTGCAAGTATATCAACAGCAGGGATGCTCTTTGATTCATCTTCATACCCCTGGTACCTAAATGATATGCTGAGTACTTTGAATATGCACAGTAATGTGTGTTTCTAAATGAATATAAGATCTTTCAGTTCCTATTGGCCCCTCTAAAAGTCAGTGCAAAACATTACAAAGCCAAGCAAAACCACAGATCTTGTATCTACCTTGTCCCTGAATTATGGAGTACCTGGACTGGGACTTAATATTCAACAGAGTGGGATCTTAATTAGCCAACTTCTAACATATTTCCCAGCATCCCTGAATGCATGTTTTAACATGACTCAGCAACCTCTTTGATTCCCCAAGTGAGTCATCGATCTGTTTTCCTTGACTTGAAATCATAGACTCCAGTGCCCTTTTAGTTCTCTCTTAGTCCATTTCAGCCATTTGGGGTTTGGTTATCACCTAGTTTTTTCTAATCTCATTCTCTGCGTGTAATTTCTCTTGTACAGATTGCTATTACAATAAGCATTTGCTAATTTTGAGGCCTCCTAGCAATGTAAAAAAACTCCTACCTTTTTACATTGAGGTAGTACATTGCCTACCTTTTGATTCTTGGTGGGAGCCAAGTACTCAGTTCCCGAGTCTCTTTTGGAGCTGGGGTACACTCATTTGACCCAGGTACTGTTAATTAGACTCAAGAGCTCAATTTTATATAGGAAAATAGTAGTTTTAAAAAGCAGGCCCCATGCGGAGTCCTTTCAGGGGCTAGTAGTGGTAGCTACATCCAGTTCCCAGGGGTAGTGGTGGTTAAGGTTCTAGTAGAAGCACCCAGGACTAGCTGGCTTCTGTGATACCTGTGCCTGGCAGAGGCACCACATTGTCTCTACTGGGACCAGTTCTGTCATGTGGCTTTTAGCTTTCTTTTGGGCTGCATAGCCTGGAGATTCTCTGACATACCCAAAGAATCAACTGGCTTTCTATTGGAAGAACAGACATCCCATATGATGTGCTTGGTCTCTACCACAGCCCACTGTCTACCTGGCCATTGTCCCTACTCCCTGCCATGCACACACCCATGCAAATGCAGAGAGTAAATGCTTTGAGTGTGGATCAAGGTCCAGAGAGCACTAGTGTCTAGAAAGGCCCCTTGGGCTTGAGTTGTTTCACTGATCTTATTCATTCTTCATTTGTTCTTTCCAAGCTCCTGACTTAGTCAGTTTCAATACCTTCTATCCTTCAAATGTGATTCTACCCCAAAATGCTTAACAGCTAAGGCCTTAATGGTAGAACAGTATTATTCTACAAATCTCACAAATGGAGAGCAAAAGGGACAGGTTTGGACAGTGTTTCACTTGAGGAGCAGTGCAAGACTCACCCATTCCTATATATCTCCACAGAGAGCAAACTCACTGTGGTGGCCTCATTGGCAGCGGTAGTACAAATCTGCTGCCAAGGAAACAACATCCTTTTTGATACCCAATGCCAGAACTTCATCAAAAATGGAAACAGAAAGGAAGTTCTCAAACAAACAACCCATTTTTTTCTACACTATAATCTCAGCAGGCCCATTATATTGGCAGGTCAGTTTACTCATGCGATTAACCCACACAACACATGGGAAGCAGCGGGCAGGGCAGGACCAGGTGGAGTGCAGTGGAGTTGATCAAAGCAGCAGTTCACCACCTTCAAAAAAGAGGTGAGTGTCTCATTAGCAGGGACGACAGAGTGCCTGCAAAATGCCGAGCTCCATGTGGGGGCAGAGACAGAGGATGCTCTGAGAATCCTTGAGAATGCCAAGATGCACTTCCCAACAGTCATGCTACTATAATATATTAAGGAACCTCCTCAATGCCTCTATGTCTTTTAAAAATTATTATTATTGACTGCTTTTGAATTTTGCACAATAAAATGCAACTGAATTTAAGGCTCCAAGTGTAAGCATGAACCATGATACTTAGCCTGAGTTAGGTATTGAATCTGTTCCTTCCTCCGGGTCTCCTATCAAGGCACTTTCATGAGCAAAGGAAATGGTTGGGTATGAAAAGGGCCAGCAGATGCACTTAGAGTAAAATCTAAACCAGTGTTGATTCAGCCACATCCTGGCTCTGGGTGATGGAGCAAGTCACTCCTCAAGCCTGAACAAAATAGGAATCTCAGTCCACACCCCACAAGTGATATAGGGCTATGCCTGTCCCTTAACAGATTTGTCATAGGTGGTCAATTATCATTTGCAGAATCTATTGTTACAGAATCTGTGGCCATCCCTGTTATGAAATACAGAGTTCTAGAAACTATTTGCAGGGAGAAGAGAAAACATTAGGAATATATTAGCTGAATGGCTCCCTTTCTTACTCCTCTCTTTGGCTATGGCAGACATGATACTGTCAGCATCTGGGTCCCCACATAAACAGCTGTCTGCATGAAACAAGCCAGGAGGCCCATATTAAATAATGAAGATAGGATACATTAATTACACCATAGTAAGTAACTATCATATAAAATATGACCATTATATGATTGTTATTACTTTTACTACATTATTCATGCTGACATAAATATAACAGCCTGCTAGTCATCAGTGTCACACTGTTTTTATAGAGAAGGAAAATGGAGCTCAAAGCATTTAATGGCCTAATGGCCAAACCTCTAAAACACCAGAATAATGGTTGGCAATGCATGAAAAGAGGTCAGCAGGTTTGCCAATAGGACAGCTTAATGACTGAGCTCTGTTTTAATTTGGACTTCCCATCCCACTGATGACTTCCTCGCCTGTCAGCCTTATAACTGGGCAGAACAGGTTGCAACATATGGACTAATAAATGCAGAGGTCCATGATAGGTTACCCTGGCCCAGGATATCAAACACAATTTTCCAATTATACCGTATGAGCTTCATTTGTTTGATTCTTGAAAACAACCATTTAGATCCCTATCAGCCCCTCATATACCAAACCTTGGAAGTGATAACTCATATCAGTTACAAGCAAGTTTGCCAACTAATATTTCTCACAAAGTGGGAAGTACAGGTATTGATTTTATCTTAACATAGAATTAAGAAAATCCAGGAAGCATTTTCCCAAGGACACAATTGCTTTAGTAAATATAAGGTTTAATGAATTGAAATCCTTGCTCTTTTCTGGATATCATACTACCTCTCATTAGCTCCGAGTACACATAAGTGAGTGGGTCTCTAAGAGAAAGGAGAAAGAGGGGTGTATTATCTGTTCTTACACTGCAATAAAGACATACCTGAGACTGGGTAATTTATAAAGAAAAGAGGTTTAATCGGCTTGTGGTTCTGTGGGCTGTACAGCCTTCTGCTTCTGGGGAGGCTTTGGGAAACTTACAATCATGGTGAAAGGTGAAGGGGAAGCAGGCCCATATTCACATGGCCAGCAGGAAAGAGGGTGAAGGAGAAAGTGCTACACACTTTCAAACAACCAGAATTTTGTGACAACTCACTCGCCATCACAAGAACAGCAAGAGGGAAATCCACCCCCTGATTTAGTCATTTCCTACCAGGTTCCTCCCCCAATACTCAGGAATTACAATTTGACATGAAATTTGGGTGGGGACACAGAACCAAACCACATCAAGGGGTAAACAGGTAGCAAATGTGTAAGGCAAAGACAACTTTTTCAAATTCATAATTCTCAAAGACTTTGTCTCTATACCTGTCAAACTGGTTGAGCTTGCTGCATGCCTTGCTCCTCAGCTTCTTCCTCATACAGACCCAAAATGGGCAAAGCAAGGAAAATTTTAAAAGGTGAACTTTTTAAAATTATCAGGAAAAGATTAAAATTTACTTAGAAAATATATAATGTAGACATATAAAAATATATAAATGTGGCTGAATTTTAATCCCTGTAGATGGCTATTCTAACTGTATATGGAAATGGAAATGGCTCAATCATTCATCAAGTATTTTTGGGGGGGCTTCTGTGAACAAAGTAGAGTCGGCAACAAAGTTCAGTCTTTTGCTAATATGTTTGAGTCTTTGTACCTCCTTACACAGCAGTGAGAATTACCATTATTTTGTCTTTATTGTCCATCTCTGCTTAATTTTCTAGTGCTATGAGAAATTTAGAAGTCAAAGTAAGAGATTTACAAGTCTCTACCAGAAGTCTTTCATTACATACCAAGTAGGACAAATCTCATGCTGGTGGCCCTGCTACTCTCAGGATTACCCCTGAAGATCATATGAAATGATGAATGTAAAATATTTGGTAGCAAAGGGCTGTATGTGTACAAGGTATACTTATCATATTATCCAAAACTTAAAA
The DNA here is from genome assembly GCF_001698545.2 of Rhinopithecus bieti. Lineage (NCBI taxonomy): Eukaryota > Metazoa > Chordata > Mammalia > Primates > Cercopithecidae > Rhinopithecus > Rhinopithecus bieti. Next base: position 2,111,635 of record NW_016811396.1, on the reverse strand, counting down.
TATAACAGGGTACAACTTGAGAGCTGATCCTATCAAGCTCAGTTTTTTAAGAAAAATTCATTGATGCTTTACATTAACTATCAAAAATTCAGATTTAATATTTTCTCTTACTTTAAACTCACAATTTAAAGTATACTTAAATTACTAATGATTCATATTTATCATTATGAAAATTTCAAAAATTTGTAAAAGTGGAGAGAACAGTATTGTGAACCTCTGTGTACCAATGAACCAGTTTTAAACACTTTCCAATATATGGCCAAGTTTATTTCCACTGCTGTCTCCCTCCCCCCAAACACACACAGTGGATTTATTAGAGTAAACACCAAACTTTGTACCATTTCATCATTAAATATGGTCATGTGCCCCATAGCCATGGTTCAGTCAAGGACAGACTGCATATATGATAGTGTCCCCATAAGATTATATTGGAACTGAACAATTTCTATTGCCTAGTGATGACATAGTCATCCTAACATTGTAGCACAATGCATTACTCACGTGTTTGTGGTGATGCTGATGTAAACAAATCTACTTCACTGCCAGTCATATAAAAGTATAGCGCATGCAATTATGTACAGTATATAATACTTGATAGTGATAATAAACATGTTACTAGTTTATGTATTTACTATACTATACTTTTTGTCATAATTTTAGAGTATATTTTTTCTACTTATGAGAAAAAAGTTAACAATCTCAGACAGGTCCTTTAGGAAGCATTGCAGAAGAAGGTATTGTCGTCATAGGAGATGACAGCTCCATGCATGTTATTGCCCCTTAAGACCTTTCATAAGGACAAGATGTGGAGGGGGAAGACAGTGATATTGATGATCCTGACCCTGTGTAAGCCTAGGTTACTTTGTGTGTTTATGTCTTAGTTTTCATTTTTTAACAAAGTTTAAAAAGTGAAAATATAAAATAAAATGTTTAAAATTAAAAAAATTACAGAATTAGGATATGAAGAAAGACAATACATTTTACAACGATGCAATGTATCTGTGTTTTAAGCTAAGTGTTATCACTAGTCAAAAGTTTAAAACTGTATAGAGCAAAATGCTACATTAAGCTAATTTGTTACTGAAGAAAGAAAATTTTAAAAATAAATTTAATATAGCCTAAGTGTAGAGTGTTATAAAGTCTACACTAGTGTCCAGTAATGGCCTAGGCCTTCACATTCACTCACCATTCGCTCACTAACTCACCCAGAGCAACTTCCAGTTCCACAAGCTCCATTAGTGGTCAACACACAGGTGTACCACATTTTAATCTTTTATACCATATTTTTACTATACCTTTTCTATGTTTATGTAGGGTTAGATACACAAATTCATATCATTGTGTTATACTTGCCTACAGTGTTCAATACAGTAATGAGCCTAGAAGCAATTGGTGTATCGTAGGCTATATCATCAAGTTTGTGTAAGTACACTCTATGATGTTGGCACGATGACAAAATTGCCTAACTAAACATTTCTCAGAACCTATTCTCATTGGTAAGTGACATATGACTGTATATTAATATACCTCTCTAAAATATAAGGACTCTTTCTCCCTTGTGTTTGTTTCAACATGACCACAATAGATGATGACATTTAAAAGAGGCCTTCAGGAGATGATTTCTTATCGGGGAAGAATATTGTGCCATGTGTCTTACTTAAGAATATTTGATGACCCCCCTGAGCCCTGTGGGGGGCACAGATTCCATCCTGGGGTAGATGAAATCTCAACCCTAAGATCATCCTCTACCCACAGTCTTCCCGCTGTACCCCCACCCCTTATCTGTGCACATTTGTTCACGCTGTGTAATCTAACATAATGCCAGGCCTCCTACTGCCCTTCTGTTTTTACTCTCCCATTTTGTAAGGATTTCCCCAATCTAACCTTTTGTTTTCCTCACATTATTGGACCCTCTAGTGATTTTTTTTCTTTAAACTCTGTTGCATTCACTGTACTATTAGCAGGCAGTGTTGTAGGAATTAAAAGCATGTGCTTCAGAGTGACAAAGCTGAGTCTAGGAATTTCTCATGACTGATTTACTGTTAGTAAATGTTCTTTGGAAAGTCCCCACTAACTGTCACATCCTTGAGTATTAATAGGAACAGTTTATATTGTTATTTAGAAGATTATTTATGAGTATATACAGGTAAACATATGTCTATGTGTATATAGAATACAATTTCATGTGTATACTACCTATGCACACGCATAAACATCAAACATATATTGTTTAGCACTGAGAACAATGAAGGTAGTATTATTATTGCTGTTGTTACAGTCTGCATTCTAAACCATATTCTGCTTTCTGAAATCCACGGTAGCTTATTGTTATCTTTCACTATGTAACTCTTGAATTATTAGTTATCTTTCTTTGTGTTTACTTTCAGATGTCAGCTTCTTGAGGTCAGAGATTTTGATTTTCCTATAGTGGCTAACTTCACAGAGAAAATTCTCAAAGATATTTCAAAAGACAGCCAGCCAGTATACAGAGAGGCCGAGAGGCCCAGGATATTCTGTGAAATAGGGGAGCCTCTCCCCATCTCTTCAGACTCCCTACCAACTTCTCCTCTGCTGATGGTGCATGGGCAGTTTAATGTCAACCAAAAGACAATATTTCTCTCTTGGATTTTATACAAAGGGGAGTTGATTGGGCAGCCTGCTCTAAAGAAAAGACCTGCAATATCCCGCCTGCTATGGTATGGAACACTTTGAAATGAATCTGTAGGTTTCTCCTGAAAGACAAAAGACGTGTTTTTTTTGTTTTGTTTTGTTTTCAGAAAATAGGTGATGGGACAACTGGAAAAACAGTCATTTCCAACTTACGTGAGTTTCCAGACAGCTGATCCTACCAGAGGGCTGGCCGCTTTATTCCGGAAATGTCATCCTTCTTTAGTCTGTAAATATCATGCTATAGAACACCTTAGCCCTGGCTTTAGGAAGGGCCTGAGCCAACAGTGCACAGGCAGTTTACTGTCAACCTAAGGACAATGCTTCTTTCTTGGATTTAATAAAAAGGGGAGGGGGCTAAGGAGGCTGCTGTGAAAAAAGGACATGCAATATTCCTCCTGCCATCACACTGTCGCTTCTTTAATAAAATGATGAAAGAGTGTCTTTGTCCTCCAAATGCAGGTCCTACTTGAGCACCTGCACTTTTTCACTTTCAAATGTATCAATTCTTGGAATATGACTGCACCCTCCCTTTTAAACCTATACCCATAAGGTCTGTTAAAGGCTCTGCAGTGCCCTTTTACCTTGCAATATCTCCCAAGTCCAGGCCAAATCCTCTATTTCACTTTTTCATAGTCTAACATGCCACTAAGTAAACATGTAGTTCAGTTAACTAACACTTTGTAAAAAATAAATTCCCCCAGAAATGTAAAGATTATCTTTCTTACTCTAAAGCATTCCTTACTGTGAATTATATAGCCAGATTTCTCTGCATTCAGTACCTGGATGAGAAAAGAAAATGACAATTTCATTGTGAAGAGGGAAGTGATTTTTGGCATATGGATCAATTCTAGTGAGGGCTGGTCTGAAAAGGGGGTTGATATGATAGAATTTGTGTCACTAAAAGACAGTATGAAAAGCTGCTTGCAGTTATAGGGGGAGGGGAACATTCGGGAGGGAATGAAAAGCATAGGAGATGATGAGAGGGAATCAGAGAAAGAAGTGGAGAGTATGAAGGATAAACTTCACCCATTTAAAAATTGTGCTGGTACTGCACAGACAGCAGCAGCAGCAAGAATGTTGTGGTTTAGAGTCCAGGGTCTGGAGACAAATGACCTGTGAACTAATCCCGGCCGCCCTACTTACCAGGTCTGTGAACAATTTACTTAGCTTCCTTAAGCTTTAGTTTCCTTATCTGTAAAATGAGGATGAAAAAGTGTTCACAGGCCATAGGGCTGTACTGAGGATTAAAGGAGATGATGCATGTTAGTTATTTATCACAGTGTCTGGCACACCACACATTATATAACCACCAAATGCTAAGTATCACTAACTACATTTGTCCTGAAAGTAGAGGAATAGTAATTACATTCAGAAAGTTTTCCTATTTATAAACAATCCATTATATGTGATCTTATTGTCTAAGTTTCTCTTTTAAGTTTCAGTTTTTTAAAAATCTAATGCTTAATTTAAAACTTCACATTTGTTTGATTAATTTCCCTAAGCTAAAGCTTAAGGAAACAGTACTTTATAGAAACTGTTCTAGGTCCTCACCTACATTCACACATTTAATCTTCATAATAGCCCATTTTACAGGTGAAGATAATCAAGGTGCAAATAGATTAAGTAACTTGTTTGTGGGGTCCCTCAGCTATTATGGTTTAACCTAGGATGATGTGACCCAGAGCCTCTGTTTTTAAGAGGATGAGGTTTGGAGAGATAAGGTGACTTCTTAAAGGTCATGTAGTATATGAGAAGTTGGGCTGTTCGCCAATCCAGTTTTCAGTTTTTCCTCCCTAATGGAATTCTTTCCTTGTTAACTTACATCTTTCCTCCATGAAGGCTGCCCAGTTTAGTGTAGGAGAAAGTACAAAACCAAGGATTCAATGGCTTGAGCTCTCAATACTTGTGTGGCTTAGGGCAGGGATTGAATGGTGACATAATTCTTTGGGCTTTAGCTTTTATTTTGCGCTACCTGACTGGCAATTAGTCCTTACAACAGCATTTTGGGTAATTGCAAGTTAATTGGAAAATTAACTTGAAGATTGAAAAAGACTAGATAGCAGTAAGATATTATTCTTATTAATACCAACATTTCTGTCCCTTCTTTGAATATGTTTCTACCATTATTTTATAGTCACAAACAAATCTGACTAATAATAATTCTCTAAAGTTTTTTCTTCTTTTTAAACTACCAAGTTCCAGACTCCAGCCTTTGAAAATCTGATCCAGTTGTTCTGAGATGGGCTTCTGGAATCTAATTTTTAAAGCCCCCAGGTATTTCTGATTAAACGGATTTACAAACCTCTGTCTATGCCACGAAGCTGAACTTTGGATCATAGACTACCTTGAGTATTTTTCTGAGCCTGGGATTTATATTCTGTAAGACTGAGTTTCTCAATGGGAGTTATATTTTCTTATGTTTCCCTTATAAAACTTGCAGAACCTAGATCAGAACTGGGCAGGATAGTTGACTGAGTTATATGTAATGATTTGGTTGAACCCATTATAAGTAATTTGTGGCATTCTTGTGTAAAGCAAGTTTTAAAAGAAACAGAGTTAAAGTTGCAAAGAAAATCCTTTACTGACGCTGATGTATTGGCTTACTGAATGGCACCCCCACGGATATAGACTAAATGACCTTTCAAGGTAATGACCCTTTAGAGAGGTTACTCTTGATTCAAGGGCCACATCAAGACAAGCAAATCATTTTGAAGAAAATAAAGTAGCTGAATCCAGCCAGTGAAGTGAATATTTGGTGAACCATCTTTTAAATAAAGTAGTATTCTCAGTGTTTCATTAGGGATTTAAAACCCAACGCAGAGTTTTACTGAGGTGTAGTATCATGGACATTTGATGCTGCAGCCAAACCTGGGATTGAATCCTGGCGTCTTGCTTAACATTGGTATAGACCCCAGCAAGGTTCCTACTTTCTCACAACCTATGTTTTTCTTATCTGTGCAACTGAGAATGTACAGAATTAAATAAGGTAACAGACACATGAAAGCACATGTGCAGGCACATGGTGAGCATGGGGCAAATGGCAGCTGCTATTATTTTTAGACATAATGAACACACCCAGAACTGTCTGTTTTCCTCATTTCCCCTGATGGTTAGAAGAAATTAATGTAGTTGCTGAAGCAGTGGAGGACTGCATAAAGCACTGGGAAAGGCTGACTTAATACATGTGATTTAATTCCAGAATATGTTTCTGAAAATCCTCCGACTTCTTTGTGAATATCCGTTATCTCTCTGCTTAAAAACAAGGTACACAATGCTTCTTGTAGCATTTTGGCTGCTTGTTTTAGAAGGAGACATTGACAAATTGGAGAGGATCCAAAAATGATAAAAGGATTAGAGGATATGACCTACAGAGAAAGATTATTAAAAGAACTTCATACATCCAGCCTGCAGCAATGATGACAGTGGGTGGGGAATGTGATAACTGAACATAAATACTACAAATAGGTAAGAAATAAGGAAAAAACTATTTTGAGTTATTAGAGGGTGGACAAACAAGAATCAATGGCCTTAAACCAGAAAAACACAACAGAGAGGTCAATTAACACCTTGATTATTTCATCTGAGAGATGATCCTATGCAGCTCTTTAGATAGTACTTTCAAAGGCTGATTATGAGGAAGGAATATGTATCCTGGCTGCCAACACTGCATCTGTGCAGTGTTGCTTAGGCAATATATACATTTCGAAATGGGGACAAACATCATGTATTTTTTTCTCTATTTTTTTCTGCTTTGCCTAGTGTAGTTAAGTGCACTGGTGACCTTCAAAACAATATGTCCTTTCCTATAACTACAGAATCTTTGAATGTGACTTTATTTCAAAAAGGGGTCTTTGAAGAGATAATTTAAGGATCTTGAGATAAGAGGGCTCCATCCTGGATTATCTAGTAATCCTTAATTCAACAACAAATGTCCTTATAAGATACTGAAGAGAATAGAGACACATGAAGAGGAGGAGGCAATGTGACCACAGAGATAGAAATTGGAGAAAGGTATCCACGGAAGCCAAGGATTGCTTGGAACCACCAGAAACTAGAAGGAGCAAGAAAGGATCTTTGCCTGGAGTCTTCAGAAGGTGACTGGCTCTGCCAACACCTTGATTTCAGACTCTGGCCTCTAGAAGAGTAAGAAAATAAATTTATGTTGTTTTGAGCCATCCAGCTTGTGGTAATTTGTTATGGAAGCCCTGGGAAACTGACAGACTCAGTGTAAAGGTTAATTTTTAAAAATAGAACTCCCAGAAATTTTGAACATCAGCCACCAAAAAAGCTGATAATTGATGCATGGAACAGAGTCTTATATGCTTCCTTACGATTCAAATACTAGGATTCAGTGAGAGATGACTTTATAGATGGAGCTCCCTGCAGATGGAGCTAGACAAATGTTGGGCAAGATAGGGTTCTAAGAGGCTGACCTGGTCAGAGACTAGCCATAGAAGCTTGCTAAGGAAATAATCACAGAGCCTGGAATTCAGCCTGGAGCTAGGATATGAAGAACAAGTTTAAACGAATAAATGGACCAGAAACCTAAGACTGATGGTGGCTGAATCTCTTGTGAAGGAGACTCTAGGAGCTCTGAGCTAAGCTCTATAGGCTCAGCAGGTATTCAGAATCAGAGCTCCAGCCCGTGCAAGGGGGATTGCAAATGCAAGGATGGGTTCCACCATGGGGAAGAGCCCAGAATACTTGGCATCTCAGAACTAGGACATTTCAAAGGGTAGAATAGCAACAACGGTAGCTTAACGAGAGCCTTCCAAATAGAGAGCAATGAACAGCACTCAACTTTATACGTACTTTCTTCCTTAGGAGGAATCTTCCCTGACAAACTGATCTAGAGTTCAGATTTCAGGTTGTAAATCAATGAAATCTAAGAAATGGGAGTGAAAAGTAGGCTGGACCTAAAAAGCTCTCTCCACATGTAACAACAAGTACAGGACATTAGATGAGAAACTCTAGCACTATAGGAGCCAGTATACTGATATTCATTCAACATTTAACCAGCATATATAAAGACAGAAAAAAGCTTACTAAGCTATTTAACAAATCTGAATATCAGGGCAATATTACAAATATTTGACAAAAATATATGAAAGTAGAAGTTTTAAAAAATAGTAGTGATAATAGTGCCTTCTTGTTGCCAGAAAATAGATTATCTAACAACACAGTCATTTATTCTAAGATGTTAAGATGTTTGCTGTCTCTTCCAAGATATTTGATTCAAAGTGGCTCTGGAAGAAGGTATGATTACTGCAAAGGGATACTTAACACATGGTGGGATCCAGACATCAGAGAGGAATGATCCTTTGGAACTTTTGTAGAAATCCACACACCTGCTTCGCCCAAATTGCTTCAAATAAGATAAAACTTTAAAGAATCAGCTATAATTAAAAGCACTGAAAACAGACAGATTCTCCCAAGATGTATCAAAGAGCATGACCGAACATGAGGTAGGGTGGGCTTGTGCCTGAAGGCTTTGAAGGTCCTTATCATTGGTCTGCATGTGATTTCCTCTGAAAATTGTAGGAAGTCATCAGGCCTGAACACTGGCTCTGATGACTTCCTACAAGAAGATTTTGTGATGTGATGGGTTTTAATTCAGAACCTTTATTTAGGATAAACTTAGAAAGGAATATAAGAAATGGCATTGACAGATTTGTGAATTTGTTGTACTCACTAAGTGTTGGGCTCTGGGTTAGGTGCTTCACATAAATTTAAAAAACAAAGGCTAATATTTATCAGACACAAAGTTCTAGCCACTACCCTATAAACTATGTGTATGATATTTTATTTGGTCCTATGGAATAATTAATGCAATTAGCATTATTCCCATTTGCAGGTGAAGAAACTGAGGGTTAGAAAGATAAGTTATTTGTTCAAATTTCCATCACAAATAAGGAAAAGATCTCGGATTTGAACCTGATTTGTCAGCATATGAAATTCTGCCTAAAGGTCAACATAAGTGGTAAGTCAGAAGTGGAGTTCACCCGTACTCCTGCCATTTTCCAAGGCTGTGCTCTTCCCTCAGCACCTTCATAACAAAAAACAAAACAACAGTGGGAGAGGGCAGAGATGCTATGGTGGGTAGATTTATACACTCTAATAGATATACATAGTATACCCTATGTATACTCAATAGATGTACATAGAGTATGTAAATATACATAGGGTGTGTAAACCTATATTTACACACCCTAATCAAGATCAGAGCCATGCCTAGAGGAGAAAATGGTAAGCTCCACCAGAGGCAGTTGATACCAGCTTGAGAACACTCAGATGTGGACACTGAAGAGAGAATTCTGCTGATTGTTCTCTAATGCAGAAAGGAAGAGCTAGAGAAATCTTAGGGGCTACTGAGTTCAGGACCTTCAGTTCCCAGATGCACTGTTTAGTAGAACACATCATGAGATTCTTCAGATAATTGTCTCTCATTTGTAAAGTCTTTGAGGATTAGTCTTTAGTCGAGGGATGCTGCCGAGCCAGCACCTTACCATGCCACTGGTGATATGGACAGTGTTATTAGTATTGTCCCAGAATAAAATGTAACTAGCACCATAAATCTACTGACACTGGAAAGAAAGGCACAGAATTTATGCCAACACAGTATTGGTTTGTGATTGTCTGTTATTATCTTTGCCACTATTGGGCATAGAGCCAGGTGATTGAAGTGTACAATGAAGATTCACATCCCTCGAATGGAAATTACAGGCCATGTAACTGCACAATAAACAGGAGGCAGTTGCCAAACCAGTAAATTCTCCCCAGTAAATGCTTTGGTGGTTTCAAGATATATTGGTTTGGGCAGTGAGCTTAGATCATCAGAATTCAATCTTGGTTCTGTCACCTCATACCTGCTGTGTGACCTTAGGTAAGTTAATCTTTATGTTTCAGATATTTCTCATCTACAAAATGTCAATTGTAAAAATATCACCTGACCTATAGAAGTGTTGGGAAGATTAAGATACTATATATAATGAAAGTAGCACCACACCCTGCAGATGTTAGTTGCACCATTGATAATACAACAATAGGAAATAGAGTTGCTGCTGTATGACAAGTGCCACTTCTATGAAGCCTGTCTCCACCCTACTACTATTGCAGAGGGCTTGAAGAAGACTCATGCATGATCCCTGCCCTAGGAGACTCATTATCACAAAGCACAAATCCCTAATCTTTTGTTACTTTCCAAAAATTTGTATGAAGACATTTAAACACCGTTGTGCATTTATCGACAGAGAATTATATTTTGGATCAATCAGCAAGGGACTCCAAAACTCAAATTATTACCCGGTAATGAGAGAGTATGGCGGCATTTGTAACCTTCCCTTCCTGTGATCAACAGCTCGGTTCACAGAGCGGTTCATGAAACTTTTAGGAACAATCTGTGGCCACGAGGTGGGAATGACAGGACTTTTTTGTGTGTCATTCTAAAAGGTCTCTAACCAACGAAGATGATAGACCACAAGGACAGGTGCCCCATTTGGAATGGCAGTTGGGACTCATCTGGTCCCAAACTCCATGTAGCTTTCCTCTTAGGAAGTTATCAGGACTGAGCATGAAGACGTCAGAGTGGTCATACACCCTGCAAGACATATGACCCAGCTACTCTCTTGCCAGTGTGTTAGAAACTTAAAGTGACACAAATACCATCTCATCATTACATCACCACGGAAGTTCCAGCCCGCTTCCTTTCCTTTCTTGTCCTCACACACAGGAAGCCATCTATTCATGCCGTTCCCAGGGCTTCCTTCTCCATGTTATAAATCACCGGTTATTTGTTTGGATCCTGACAATAAAAGCTGGCTAGTCCTTTTGGCCTCTTATCTCTGTTCTGAACATGCTGCAGGTTTTCTTCTGGGGCGTGTCATGAAGAAGCAGTCTTACACATCTAAGTGTGTTTGACCAGGGCATAAGCACTAACCCCTTTTCTAAAATATTCCATTCCAGTTAATATACACATAGTCAAGAATTTTAAAATTTGAGTTTCACAGCTTTGAAATTTATTTTTTTCTTATGTTCTAAGAATAATGAATTGTATCCCAATTTGCCTAATTAAGACTCCATATGTAGCTCTCAACTGATATTCCTACAAACTCAGGCACAAACTTTATTTGGCACAATCGTAAAATGCTGATAGTTGTTGCTGGTGTCTTAGTAAGACCCATCACAGTACTAGATTCTAAGCCTCTTGAGTCTAGGTGTTCACATAAGATCCAGAACTACTCACTGAGCACACAGCATGCATGTGCAAGGCACGTTCACACATATTACCCAATACTTCCCTCACCATGAAGGAGAAAACTGAGCCTGGGACATGTTGCATGTCTATCACACCATGAACAAGAGATAGAGCCAGCACCTGAATATTATGTCTTCTGCTCCAATTCCAGTGCCTTTTGTCATTTATTTTAATTTTGTTTAATTTTAATATATTTCAAACAGAGTAATACAGAGAACATAATGTATACTTGTATCCCAAAAAAACAAATTTATCAAATCAAAATATCTTACCATATTTGCTTTGCCTATAAAATTTCTGAGACTGTTAACTTTTGGGGAAAAATTTGTTTATATACTCAATTTCAATAATTATTCTTGATTTATTAAGACTTTATATTTTTTCTTGTCAATTTTGCTTATTCTTATGTTTTCAGAAAATTATTCATTTTAATCTAAGTTTTAAAATTTGGATGCATAGTGTTTTTTTCTAAAAATCTTCTTAATGTTTAGTTTTGTATGCTCTAATTATGACTCAATTCTTTGTTAATATTATTTACTTGTACCTTTGTTCTCCTTTTATCCACTTGACCCCTCTTGTTAAAGGTTTGTGTATTTTACTTTTATTTTATAAAACAAAGCTTTGCATTATATTGATACTCTTGATCATTTCTTAATTCCCATTTAATTTTTTCTTCTATCTAGCTTACTTAGTTTTTTCTTCTTTATGTCCTTAGTTAAATGAGCTAAATGCTTAAGTGATTTATTTCCACTCCCTCATTTAGATGATACGTTGAACTTACGTTGTCATTCAGTCCTAAGCATTTTGTAATTTTCATTTTCTTTTTATCTAAGTTATTTAGTATTTCATTCTTAAGTATCCAAATATATGCTTTGTCCAAAGTGCACTTTTTGTTTATTTATAATTACATTGCCTTTTGGATAGAGACTGTAACTTGTATATTATTGATTTTTTTAAAAAAATCTTGAGCCTTTTTGTGACTGAATACATGGCCAATGGTTCCAAATATTTTATGCATATACTTTATTTCTTACTGGCAGTAATAAAGAAATACACACATATGTATCACAATAAGTTTGCTTATTTTTAAAAACTTTTTTTTCGAATTAGAATACTATACATTTGACCTTTTGTGTATTCAATTTCTATGACTTCTAACAGTGAATAGCTTAATGTAACCATCACTGCAATCCAGGACAGAAAATAGTTATATCACTCCACAAACACTACCTCATACTATCTTTTTTCTAGTCACCTTTTCCCCAAATCTGTAACCCCTGTAGTCACCACTCTGTTTTCTGCCATTATGGTCTTTTTCATTTTAAAATGTAACATTAATGGAATTATACAGTATGTAACCTTTTAATACTGGCTTATTTCATTCAGCATGATGACTTTGAGATGTGTCCAAGATGGTGCATATATAAATAGTTTATTCTTTTTGAGTGATATCCTAGTTTGGTAATCCATTCACTTATTGAAGGACACTTGAGTTGTTTCAATTTTTGGTGGTTATAAATATTGTTGATATAACCACACATGTACAGTTTTCACTCTTCTGGGTTAAATACTCTGGAGTGAATAGCGAGACTATATAGTAAGTATGTTTTAACTACACAGAAACTGCCAACTGATTTGCCAGAATGATGTGCCATTTTGCATTTCCATCAGCAACACATGAGAGTGACCACTTTTTAAATATGCTCTTTGTTGTATTTGTTGTTTAAGCCATTCTAAGAGGTGTGCAGTAGTATTTCATCATGATATTAATTAACGTTTCTCTAACAACTATTGATATTGATACCTTTTCATACAGTTGGTTGCTATTTGTATATACTCCTTGGTGAAAAATCTGTTCAAGACTTGCCCAGTTTTTATTTGGGTTATTTGTTTTCTTACTGTCAAGTTTTGAGAGTTCTTTATATAGACAGCATATAAGTTCCCTTTTCACATATGAGATTAACAAATAATTTATACAAGTCTTTAATTTATTTTATCATTCTTCTATCAGTATTTTCTCAAAGCAAAAGTTCCAAATTTGATCAAATCTATTTTATGTATTTGTTCTGGACTATGCTTTTGTATCATGTTTAAGAACCTTCATCCATCCCTAGGTCTAAGTTCTCTGTTTTCTTCTGAAAGTGTAATCCCTTCTAGTTTTACTTTTAGTTACATGATCCATTTTAATTTAAATATTGTATAAGTTGTGGGGTTTAGGCTGAGTTTTCTTTTCCAAGAATGTCCAATATTTTTTTGTTGAAAAGACTTTCTTTTAGTAATTGAATTTCCTTTAAAATGTAGTTAAAAATCAACTGGACATATTTGTATTGACCTACTTCTGGATTATATATTCAGTTTTATTGATCTATACATTTATCCCTTCACCAACATGACACATTTTTCATAAATGTACCTTCATAGTAATTGTTTATCCGGTAGTATGAATTCACTTTGTTTTTCCTTTTCAGTATTGTTTTGACCTTTCTAGTTCATATCTTTTCCATATAAATTTTAGAATCATTCTATCTACATACATAAAAAACCCACTAAGATTTTGGTTGGAATTGTGTCAAATCTATAGATTAATTTGGAAAACACTGACATACGTTCTTCAGTCTTCCAATACATGAACACAGTATGCATCTCCACTTGTTTGGATATTTTTTGATGTTTTAAATAAGTTTTTTTAAGATGCATAACTAAGTATTTTATTTTGTAGAGCTGTTGCAAATGCTTATTTGCTTTTAAGTTCAAGTTTCAAATGCTACTTATTAGTATAAAGAAATATTATTTAATCTTGCCTTCTGCAACATCACCAAACTCACTAGTTCTATATTTTCATTGATCTTTTGATAATTTTGGAGGAGTTTATATGTGAACAATATGTCACCTAGACATAGAGTAAGTTTTATTTCTTACTCTCAGGCTTCATACTTTATACTTCTTTTTTTCGTATTTCAATGGCTAGAATAGCCAGCACATATTGAATAAGAGACGTGAGAGTGGGCACACTTTTCTTGTTACCAGTTTTAGGAAGAAAACATTCAGTCTTTTTCTATTAGCTAAGATGTAGCAATAATTTTTTAGATGCCCTTGATCAGGTTGAGTGAGTTATCTTTTATTCCTCTTTCACTGAAAATTTTAATTATGTTGGATGTTGTATGTTGTCCAATGTTTCCCAGCACCAATTGTAGTAATCATGTATTTTTTTCTTCCTCAGATTGTTTATGTGACATCTTGTATGGATTGTTTTTTGCATCTTGAATCAACTTTGCGTTCCCACGGTCAGCTCCATTTCTTTATCTGTTTTTCTTTTTATGTTATTGATGGATTCCATTTGTCAGTATTTTCGTGAGGAATTTTATCTCTCTGGTCATGAGGGTTATTAGTCAGTAGTTCCTTCTCTTGCGCTCTCTTTTTATGGTTTTGTAATCAGGGTAATGCTGGCCTCATAATGAGTTGGAAAGTGTTCTCTCCTTTTCTACATTTTTTTTTTTTTGGAAAAATAAAATTGTGTAGAATTAATCATACTTCTTTAATTATTTGGTAGAACTCGTCAAAAAAATAGTCTAGGCCTGGATATTTCATTTTCAGAAGTTTTTCAACTCTGAATTCAGTATGTTTAATAGTTATAGGATGATAAAAGTTATTTCATTTTGAATGAGTTTGGGTACTTTATAATATCTTATATACTCTCCATTTATTCAAACATATTGAATGTATGTGTGTAACTTGTTTGTAGTATGTATGCTCCTAGTTTTTTTGTTAATGTGTCTTGCATTTTTTCCAGATTTTAGAGTAGCATTTAGTGGAAGAAACAGGGTAGAATTTACTGCTTCTTACTTGAAACCAGAACATAAATTGGCTGATTTTATTATAGAATTTATTTTTAAGTTTAGTATTATAATGTTTGCTTGATATTTCCATTTGGATAATGTTAAAATCTAAAGCTAATGAGCAAATTTGCTACTTTTTCTGTCATTTTTCCTTTATATAATTCAAAACTATGTGGTCAGGTACACATAGTATATTTTAGTACTGCTATACTCATATCCTGGGTTGTCTCCTTTACTTTTATGCAATAGCTTTTTAAATTGTTATAAAAAATTGTTCTAAATTCAGTTTTTTCTATATATATTTATTAGAAATTTGTACAGTAAACATTTTCCCCAAACATGTATTTTAACTTATTTGTTGCTTTATAAAATTTCCCTTTAAGCGACAGAAAGCTAAATTTTGATATATTTCAAAACTTAAACTCATAATTTCTGTCTTTTAAATGGTTTATTATTTTCGCATCTATAGTGATTTCTGCTTGTTTGTACATATTCCTGCCACCTTCTGTGTGATTTGTTTTCCTTTTTTGGCACAGATGGCTATTATTTCTCCAAATATTTATTTTCTTCTATTTTAGGTTAGAGTTTTTGTGCCAGGCCAAGAGCTGCCTTCTCCAATCCTGCTGGCATCTTCATGGGTCCATATGGCTAACTCTCACCAATCAAATATGGGCAGAAGTGATGTGTGTTCCTTTTGAGCCAACTTGGTTAAGAATTAGGCATGCTTTCTTCATCTTCACTTTACTTACTCAGTGGCTGAATGCAAAATAATTTGAAGCCTAGTGATTTGTAGAGTTACAAATGAAGGGAGCCTGAGTTCCTGAATCAATATAGGAGGAGCTACCCACTGAAAATTCACACTGAATTTGCATCTAAGTGAAAAAAATTCTATTGTCAGTAAAATTTTGAGACATGTTTGTTATGGCAACTTGTATTATCTTAACTACTACAAAAATTGTTGCCCTGAAGTAGAGTGCTGCCATAACAAAATCCTAAAATATATAACATTGTCATAGCTGTCATGTGGCAGGTGGCAAGGCAGCTGATATCCGAAACTGGAAAGCTTGAAATCCATGTCATGTAGTGACAACACTTCTGTAAACCATTGCCTCAAGTAAGACAAACCATTTGCCTACAACTGTAATTTCAAGAGAAGAGTGGAAAACAAAATATTGTAGTGTATGTTGGCTGCTACTGGATCTGTTTATTAAGGTATTCGAAGAAGAAGAAAAAAGACAAATTCCAGGAAGGACTTACAAGTTTTCAAATAAAAATGAAAATATATAGAGAGAATCATAGAATTTAGATCCTTGAAGGAATTTAAAAAGTTGACTAATTCTATACCTCAAAACTAAAATGGATAGAAATAAAAGGGATTTGTACAACCAAGACCCATTAAAGTTCAGTTCTGCATAAAACTCAGATTAAAGTTGTGACCTTCCACTCAGTCTTGTTAGTTGGCCTCATGGTAATCATCTTTGTGGACTATTTGCCACTCCTAACCAACATGGATCAATTCCCCCACCCTTCACTGCTTTATTTTTGCCTCTGAAAGCTGACTCCTGTGAACTGCTTCTCCAGAATTGCCTTGCAGCGGGTTTCTATTTGGGTTTAATGCATCCAGCAGGACTTTGGAGAGTTGGGCTATTCCCTCCTTATTTCTTTGTTCTTTTGGAAGAAACTACATTTCCCCATCACTACAGCTTCTTTCAGTGGTCTCCCTTCCATGGGTCTAATTCTCACTGGACTCTAGTAACTCTATTTTCTTCCTTCATCACTAAGAGTGATAACAGCTTCATTCTATTGCTAGTCACTGAGTGGCTCCATCATCCTTTGTTTCCCTATCCCTATTCATGACTGTCGACATACCCCCTTTATTGAAATTCCTTTCTTTGAACTATCTAGAGCAAATTATTTTTCCTACTGAGGGCATGACTCAAAACTGTTATTAAATGGTTGAGAAAAAGACATGGAATCAAAAAACAAAGAATTAATTAGGTTTGAGAATAGCATCAAGAGCAAAACTACCGGCCCTGGGAGGAAATACATCAAGAGCCTACTATATATTTTGTAGAGTTGCATGTTTAAAGAAATAGCATCTACAACCCAAATAGCCTTTGGATATTTAGGCCTTAGTGCAAATTTGGAGTCCTTAGCATGTACTCCAAAATTTTGAGTCCTTAGCATGTCCCCAAAGATGCTGAGTTAAAAAGCAGGCTATGAAAGCTATATTGCTCTCCTGCCAGGTGTGAAATATCCCAAAAGGAGTGGCCTTGGAGGGTAATGAATAAGAAAGACTATCTCAAAGAGTAGAGTCACAAGCCATGCAGAACCATGAGCAACAGGATTCTTCCCAGAGAGCAGAATCAGGCTCTACCTTACCCATCGCTAGTATAAGAAGTTGCTGCAGTAGCTGACCAAGAGGAACTTAGAAGTTGTATGGACCAGTGGCTGTTCATATCTCACAACATTCTCTTTTTCTCAATGGGAAGGTTGATGGATATTTTCCTGCCTGTCCCACAATGATATTAGATGTTTTCAGAGGAAATGAAGAGAGATAGCTTTTGAAACGGAAGAGACAAGTTATCAGTCCATGAGGAACTGTACCTGGACCTGCTGAAATGAACTAAATATTGCCAGAAGATCTTGGATTTGAACTTGATGACATAATTGGATGGGATGTTGAGATATTTCATTTATAGAAGGGAAAATTGTTCTTTGGGTAAGAGAAAGACTACAAATGGATATACTGCTGTTTACATGGACAACTTGTGTCAGAGATGGCCACTTTTTCATCAATGATTCATGTTTTTCTTTAAAAGCATAGTTGCTCATTTTAAATCTATGTTAAGTTATATTATTAGTTCTTAACAATGGACTATGAGTGGAAGTCATATGTGTCACTTTCATGCCAAAAAGGTTAAGCGTAGATGTCTTCTCCATCATCTCTTTCTATATCTGCCAGCTATAAATAAAGGACTCTGAGGACTTAGTGGATACGGAATAACAGCAAAATAAATATAAATTGGTCCCTGGAGCAATACAGGTGTACCTCCAAGATATAGAGTTTGGTTCTAGCCATTGCAATAAAGCAAATATTGCAATAAAGAGAGTCACACAGTTTTGGTTTCCCCATGCATATAAAAGTTATGTTATATTGTAGTTTACTAAATGTGTAATAGCATTATGTCTAAAAAACAAGGCACATACCGTAATTAAAAGATACCTTATTCTTAAAATATGCTAATCATTATCTGGGTCCCCCCAAAACAGTAATCTTTTTTATGGTGGAGAGTCTCACCTCAACGTTGATGGCTCCTGACTGATCAGGGTAGTGGTTGCTAAAGGTTGGGATGGCTGTGGCAATTTCTTAAAATAAGACAAAAAGAAGTTTTTTTCATTTTTTTTTTTTTTTTTTTTTTTTCTGAAAGATTTCTCTGTAACACGTGATGCTATTGAATAGCATTTTATCCACAGTAGCACTTTTTTCAAACTTGGAGTCAATCCTTTCAAACTTTGCCACTGCTTTGTTGACTATGTTTATGTAATATACTAAATCTTTTGTCATCATTTCAACAATGTTCACAGCAACTTAACCAAGAGTAGATTCAATCTCAATAAAGTTTTCTTTGTGTATCCATCAGAAGCAACTCTTCATATAAGTTTTATCATGAGATTGTAAGAATTCAATTACGTCTTCAGTCTCCACTTCTAATTCTAGTTCCTTTGCTCTTTCTGCCACATCTGCAGTTACTTGCTGCAAGACTCCACTGAAATCCTGAATGTCTAAAAGTCATACATGACCTGGTGCTGTAGCTCATGCCTGTAATTCCAGTACTTTGGGAGGCTGAGTCAGGGGATCACTTGAGGCCAGGAGTTAGAGGCTAGCTTGGCCAACATAGTGAAACCACATCCCTACTAAAAATACAAAAATTAGCTGGGCATGGTGGTGCATGCCTGTAATCCCAGCTACTCAGGTGGCTGAGGCATAAGAATCACTTGAATCCAGGAGACAGAGGTTGCAGTGAGCCAAGACTGAGCCACTGCACTCCACCCTGGGCAACAAAATGAGATTCTGTCTCAAAGTAAATAAACAAATAAAAATAAAAGTCATCCATGAGTGCTGGAATATATTTCTTCCAATGTCCTTTTAATGTTGATATTTTGACCTGGTGCCATGAATCACAAGTATTCTTAAAGACAACTATTATAAAATGGTGAATACTTTCTAAAACTTTTTCCAATTTACTTTTCTTAGATCTGTGAGAGGGAAATTACTCCTTGATTTATGGGCTATTGTGTTAACAGGAATGAAAGCAACCCTAGTCTCCTTGTACACCTCCATCAGAGTTGTTAGTTGAGTAGGTGTCTTGTCAATGAGCAGTAACATTTTGAATAAAATCTTTTCTTCTGAGCAGTACATATCAATAGTGAACTTAAAATCTTCAGTAAATCTTGTAAATTTGTTTAAGTTCCTTGTAGATTCTGGATATTAGCCCTTTGTCAGATGAATAGATTGCAAAACTTTTATTCCATTCTGTAAATTGTCTCTTCACTTTGATGATAGATTCTTTTGCTGTGCAGAAGCTCTTTAGTTTAATTAGATCCCATTTGTAATTTTGGCTTTTGTTGCCATTGCTTTTGGTGTTTTTGTCCTGAAGTCTTTGCCCATGCCTATGTCCTGAATGGTATTGTCTAGGTTTTCTTCTAGGGTTTTTATGGTTTTAGATCTTACATTTAAATCTTTAATCCATCTTGAGTTATTTTTTACATAAGGTGTAAGGAAGGGGTCCAGTTTCAGTTTTCTGCACATAGCTAGCCAGTTTTCCCAACACCATTTATTAAATAGGAAATCCTTTTCCCATTGCTTGTTTTTTCAGGTTTGTCAAAGATCAGATGGTTGTAGATGTGTGACATTATTTCTTAGGTCTCTGTTCTGCTTCATTGGTCCATATATCTGTTTTGGTACCCATACCATGCTCTTTTGGTTACTGTAGCCTTGTAGTATAGTTTGAAGTCAGGTAGTGTGATGTCTTCAGCTTTGTTCTTTTGCTTAGGATTATCTTGGCTATATGAGGTCTTCTTTGATTCCATATGAAATTTAAAACAGTGTTTTCTGCCTCTGTGAAGAATGTCAATGATAGTTTGATGAAAATAGCATTAAATCTATAAATTACTTTGGGCAGTAGCTATTTTCATGATATTGATTTTCACATCCCTTGTAAGCTCTATTCTTCGGTATTTTATTCTCTTTGTAGCGATTGTGAATGAGAGTTCACTCATGATTTGGTTCTCTGCTAGTCTATTGTTGGTGTAAAGGAATGCTTGTGACTTTTGTACATTGTTTTGTATCCTGAGACTTTGCTGAAGTTGCTTATCAGTTCAAGAAGTTTTGAGGATGAGATGATGAGGTTTTCTAAATATAAAATCATGTCATTTGCAAACTTGAAGCTACACAGTCTGTGTTGTTTTGCTATGGCAGCCCTAGCAAACTGTAACACATGGGAGAGTCAGTTTTGAGTGTTAACATGGCTAGGCGATAGTCCTCACTTTTCAATTACTAGTCTGTGAAGATATTTTATGAATGTGATTAATGTGCTTTTCAGTTTATTCTAAATAGTGGGCATTATCCCACACATTTCTGCATCGGACATTTTCAACTAGACAGGTCTTCAGAGCCAAACTGATGTTTTCTTGGAAGGAGAAGAAATTCTGCCTGTAGACTGCAGCTTTAGCTCATGTCCCAGAGCTCCGGACTGCCCTTCCTGACAGCCAGCTCTGTAGATCAGGAAATGAGTCTCTCTCTGTCTCTCTGCCTCGCTCTCTCTCTCTCTTCTCACACACACACACACACACACGCACACACACACACACGGTTCTATTTCTTTAGTGAAACCCCAACTGATGCGGATTTTATTTTCATTTCTTAAATAAATTTTATTTTGAAATAACTGTATACTTAAGAAATGTTAGAAGATAGTACACAGAATTCTCATATATGCCCTTTGCTCAATTTCCCCATCTTATGTAATCTTGATACATTTGTCAAAGAAAATTAGAAATAAACATTAGTACATTCCTATTAACTAAACTAAGGCAACATTTACCTTTCATTAATTTTGATTCAGATTGTATATGTGTGGTGGATTTCTTAGTTTCTAGGAGCTGCTGTAAGAAATTAGCATGAACTTGGTTGCTTAAAACAACCAATATTTATTCCATTAATTTTTTTCAGAGTTCTGGATGCCAGAATTCCAAAGTCACTGTCACTGGACTGAAATCCCAGCCATACGCCTTCCTGAGGCCCTGAAGAACCAGTTCCTGACTCTTCCAGTTTCTGGTAGCTGCCCGCGTTCCCTCACATGTGACTCCATCACTCATCTACAAGGCCAGCACCCTTAAATCCCTCTCTGCTTTCTCTATGTGTTTAAAATTTTCCTCTCTGCCCCTTATATAAGGGATGCATGAGGGTAATCCCATATAATCCACCATCTGAAAATATGAAATTTAATCACATCCACAAAGACCCTGGTAGTTTTTTTGAAACATAAAGTAAACATTCACAGGCCCCAGAGATTAGGATAAGGCCCTAGATATCTTTTAAAGAGCAAATTTTCATCCTACCACAATGTGATTACAATATTAATAGATACCTACAGTAATAATTGTTTTATTTTAACTGGCATCAAGAAGTAATTTGATGTAAATATCTAATATTTACTTTCAAAACATTTCTAATTAAGATAGAAAAGGATTATAAGGAAGTTTCCTTCAACTGAGACAGCGTATTTTCGAAAGCACAGCCATCATTCTACATGTGTGCACTGTGAAGATAGGTAATACAAATGAATGAACTGTTTATAAATCAGTGCATAAATAATAGATATTGTGAAAATCTAATTCTAATAGAGCTTCAAGAATGTCAAAATGTATCATTATTAAGAAATTACCATAAATCAACAGGAGGAAAATTATTGTCTAACAACAAATAAAGAATAATAATCTTTTATTTCTCAGAATTAGGTATTAATATGAACAGAATCCAGTGTTATTACACATACATACTGGGAAAACTAGAAAAAATACTATCTTATATGTTTTAAAAGTTTACAAGTTACCCTGAAGCAAATATGGGGAACTTTAATTCACAGAATATGTGGGAGAATTCAGTGTGTAGTGGCAATAAATAAATAAATGAAAGGATTGTTATCATTTTTTCAAATATCAAAGTAAACTTTAATGCTGTTCATTCATCTTATTGAACTAGCACCTGATCCACTGAGAAATAGTCTCAATCTCATTAACTTGAGGCAGCTGCCATTCCAAATAAAATAAACTGAGTGGAAGAAAATATTGTTTACAGGCGGTTTTGTAAAAAAGAATGTCCATCAGCAGTTCTGTAGCTTGAACATGTACAAAATACATCTATTACATTTAACTAGAATGGAGCACAGTGAATCAGTTTCCCTGTTCTGAACTGCTTAAGGGAAGACATTTCATTTTATTTCTTCCTGGCTTTTCTGCATTAAAACTGATTCCGTCTTTGACAGGCTGCACTGTAGATGGCCTTGTTACAGTGCACAGGCATTCTGGTGAGTGACTTTGATTACTCTGGGACTAGGTTCTGTTGCTGTGAAAATCAGGTAAAAAATATAAGAATAGTTTCCTTTTCGTGAAGAGGAAAATGCCAGGAACTTCTCTTAAAACTCTAAATATTCCTTCCTACAGAAATGAGAAAAAAGGCCTGAGCATCTCTTTTTTTAAATGAAATACAGTATTTTACAAGTAACTAANCTAATTCTGTGAAGATGAGTATAGCATTGAATCTATAAATTACTTTGGGCAGGGTAGCCATTTTCACAATATTGATTCTTCCTATCCATGAGCATGGAATTTTTTTTTCCATTTGTTTGTGTCCTCTCTTATTTTCTTCAGCAGTTGTTTGTAGTTCTCCTTGAAGAGGCCCTTCACATCACTTGTAAGTTGTATTCCTAGGTATTTTATTCTCTTTGTAGCAATTGTGAATGGGAGTTCATTCATGATTTGGCTCTCTGTTTGTCTATTATTGGTGTATAGGAATGCTTGTGATTTTTGCACATTGATTTTATATCCTGGGACTTTGCTGAAGTTGCTTATCAGCTCAGGGAGATTTTGGGCTGAGACGATGGGGTTCTCTAAATATACAATCATGTCATCTGGAAACAGACACAATTTGACTTCCTCTCTTCCTATTTGAATGTCCTTTATTTCTTTCTCGTGCCTGATTGCCCTGGCCAGAACTTCCAATACTATGTTGAATAGGAGTATTAAGAGAGGGCATCCTTGTCTTGTGCCAGTTTTCAAAAGGAATGCTTCCAGCTTTTGTCCATTCAGAAGGATATGAACGGACACTTCTCCAAAGCAGACATTTATAAGGCCAACAAACATATGAAAAAAGCTCATCACCGGTCATTACAGAAATGCAGCTCAAAACCACAATGAGATACCATCTCATGCCTGTTAGAATGGTGGACATTAAAAAGTCAGGAAACAACAGATTCTGGAGAGGATGTGAAGAAATAGGAACACTTTTACACTGTTGGTGGGAGTGTAAATTAATTCAGTCGTTGTGGAAGACAGTGTGGCAATTTCCCAAGGATCTAGAACCAAAAATACCATTTGACCCAGCAATCCCATTACTGGGTGTATACCCAAAAGATTATAAGTCGTTCTACGATAAAGACATATGCACACGTATGTTTATTGCAGCACTATACACAATAGCAAAGACTTGAAACCAACCCAAATGTCCATTAAAGAAAATGTGGCATAGATACACCATGGAATACTATGCAGCCATAAAAAAGGATGAGTTCATGTCCTTTTCAGGCATATAGATGAAGCTGGAAACCATCATTCTCAACAAACTAACACAGGAACAGGAAACCAAACACTGCATGTTCTCACTCATAAGTGGGAGTTGAACAATGAGAACACATGGACACAGGGAGGGGAACATCACACACCAGAGCCTGCTGGGGGGTGGGGGTTTAGGGGAAGGATAGCATTAAGAGAAATACCTAATGTAGATGACAAGTAATGGGTGTACCAAAATACCATGGCACATATATACCTGCATATTCTGCACATGTATGCCAGAAATTAAAGTATAATAAAAATAATTCAGTAAATTATGCTATAAATAGATGTGCTGTCACCATTTCTTGGCTATGTGTGCCTGGAGAAAGAATGAGAAACCAAATGTTTGTGATTTATGATTCATTCATCTCTGTTGAGAGTTGTCATATATATTCTTCTAATCTTTACTTTATGGAAATAAAATAATCTTCAATATTAAAAAAATAGATGTACTGTCATTTAAATTTTGTTTTTCCAATTATAGAGCACACACAGAGTAGATGTAGCATCATTCTTGAGGGCTCTAGAATTTTTAGAATGGTAAAAGAGCATTGGCTTCAATTTGAAGTCAACAGCTGCATTAGCCCCTAATGAAAGAATCAGCCTATCCTTTGAAGCTTTGAAGCCAGGCACTGACATCTTGGCTCTAGCTATGAACATTGTATATGGCATTTTCTTCAAATAGGAAGCTGTTTCATCCACATAGAAAATCTGCTGCACTTTCATCAATGATGATCTTATGGCTAACTTGCTGCAGCTTCTGTATCAGCACTTGCTGCTTAACCTGGCATTTTTATGGTATAGAGATGGCTTCTTTCCACAGACTTCATGAACCAACCTCTGCTAACATCAGACTTTTCTTCTGCAACTTTCTTATTTCTGTCAGCCTTCCTAAATTGAACAGAGTTAGTTAGGGCCTTTCTTTGGATTAGACTTTGGTTTAAGGTAATATTGTAGCTGGTTTGATCTATCCAGACCACTAAAACATTCTGCATTTCAGCAATAAGTCTATTCTACTTCCTTCTCCTTTGTGTATTCACTAGAGTAGCACTTCTAGTTTTGTTGAATAACTTTTCTCTTCATTTACAACTTTGGCACAAGAGAGATACCATTTAAAATGCCTTCTTTGCTACGCTTAATTATTTCTAGCTTTTGATTTAAAGTAAGAGATGTGTGACTCCTCCTTTTACTCAAACATTTAAATGTCACTGTAGAGTTATTAATTGGTCTCATTTCAATATTGTTATCTCTTAGGGGATAGGGAGGCCTGAGAAGAGAGAGAAAAATAGGGAAATTATCCAGATGGCGGAGCAGTAAAAACACACATAACATTTATCAATTAAGTTTGTTGTCTTAAATGGGAAGTTGGTGGTAACCCAAAACACTTACAATGGTAACATCAAAGATCACTGATAACAGATCACCATGAAAGATATAATAATTTTAAAAGTTTGAAATATTTTGAGAATTACAAAAATGTGACATAAAGATAAGTGAGCACATGTTGTGGGAAAAGTAGAACCTATAGCCTTGTTTGACACAGAATGAACACGTTTTCAATTTGTAGAAAATTTAATATCTGCAAAGCACAATAAAATGACGTTTAATAAAATGAGGTGTGTTGGTATATGGATGGCCACCTAATCAGCTGCCCTGGATTCTGAATCTCTGGGTCTTATTTTATTTTCAAAATCTTTTCTTAGTAGTAGTTCAATTTGTTACATCAATGTTTTATAGTTTTCATTGTAGAGATCTTTTACTTCTTTGTATAAGTTTATTTCTAGTTATTTTATTTTACTTGTAGCTATTGTAATAGGAATATTTTCTTGATTTCTTTTTTTCAGGCTGTTTGCTGTTGGCCTATAGAAATGCTATGATTTTTCTATCTTAATTTTGTATCCTGCAACTTCATTGAATTTATCAGTTTTAATAGTTTTTTTTTTGGTGGAATCTTTTGGTTTTTCCAAATATGAGATCATACAATCTGTAAACAAGGATAATTTGACTTACTCATTTCCAATTTGGATGCCTTTAATTTCTTTTTCTCACCTGATTGTTCTATCTAGGACTTCTAGCACTATGTTGAATAACAGTGGTAAAGTGGGTATCCTTAAATTCTTCCAGATCTTTGAGGAAAGGCTTTCATTTCTTTCCCCATTCAGTGTGATACTAGCTATGGGTCTGTCATATGTGATTTTTATTGTATTTAGGCATTTTTCTCTTTCCCAAGTTTTTTGAGGGTTTATATTATGAAGGGATGTTGAATTTTATCAAATGCTTTCTCACCATCAATTGAAATGATCATATGGTTTTAGTCCTTCATTCTGTTAATATGATGTATCACAAGGATTAATTTTCATATGTTGAGTCATCCTTGCATCCATAGGGTAAATCTTGCTTGGTCATGATGAATGATTTTTTTTTTTTTAATATGCCCTTGTATTTAGTTTGCAAAATTTTGTTGAAGATTTTTGCATCAATGCTCATAAGGAATGTTGGCCTGTAATTTTCTTTTTTTGATTTATCTTTAGCTGATTTTGAGACCAGGGTAATGCAGGCTTCATAGAATGAATTTGGAAGTGTTCCCTCAGTCTCTGTTCACTGGGATACTTTGAGTAGAATCAGTATTAGTTCTTGAAACATTTGGTAAAATTCTGCAGTGAAGCCATCAGCTCCCAGGATTTTCTTTGCTAGACTTTTCTTTACTAGACTTTTTATTACAGTTTCAATCTTGTTATCTGTTATTGGTCTGTTCAGGTTTTGAATTTCTTCATATTTCAATCTTGGTAAGTTGTATGTGTCTAGGAATTTATCCATTTCTTCTAGGTCTTCCAATTTATTGGCATACGGTTGTTTCAAATAGCCTCTAATATCCTTTGAATTTCTGCAGTATCTGTTGTAGTGTCTCCTTTTGCATCTCTGATTTTACTTATTTAGGCCTTCTATCTTTTTTTTTTTTTTTCAGTCTGGCTAAAAGTTTGTGGATTTTGCTTATCTTTTCAAAAAAAACAACTTTTGGGGTTTTAAAATCTTTTATCTTGTTTTCTTCATTTTAATTTATTTGTGGTTTGATTAAAATTATTTCTTTTGTTCTACTAATTTTATATTTGGTTTGTTCTTCCTTTTATAGTTCTTTAAGATGCATTGTGAGGTTTGTTATTTGAAGTTTTCTACTTTTTGATGTAGGCACTTATACCGACGAACTTTCCTCTTAGTACTGCTTTTGCTGTATCTCATAGGATGTGGTATGTGGTGTTTCCATTATCATTTTGTTTCAAGAAATTTTTCAATTTTCTTCTTACTTTCTTCATTGACTTATTGGTCATTCTGGAGCATATTGTTTAATTTCCATCTGTTTGTATAGTTTTCAAAATTCCTCTAGTTATTGTTTTCTAGTTTTATTTCATAATGATTAGAGAAGATACTTGATATTATTTCAATTTTTTGAATGGTTAAATAATTGTTTTGTGGAGTAATATGTGGTCTATCCTTGAGACTGATCCATGTGCCAAAGAGAAGAAGCTGTATTCTGCAGTTGTTGGATGAGATGTTCTATAAATATCTATTAGGTCCATTTAGTCCATAGTCCAGGAAAAGTCTAAGGCTTTTTTGTTGATTTTCTATCTAACTGATCTTCCAATGCTGCAAGTGGGGTGTCAAAGTCTCCAGCTATTATTATTTTGGGGTATATTACTTTCTTTAGCTTTAATAATATTTGCTTTACGTATCTGGGTATTCCAGTGTTTATTTCATACATATTTACAATTGTTATATCCTCTTGCTGAATTGGTTCTTTTATCATGATAATGAACTTCTTTGTCTATTATAGTTTTTCTCTTGAAGTTTATTTTGTCTGATATAAGTACTACTATACCTAATCTTTTATGGCTTCCATTTGCATTAAATACATTTTTCTGTACCTTATTTTCAGTGTATGTGTGTCTTTAAAGATGAAGTGTGCTTTTTTCAGGCAACAGATTGTTGGGTCTTATTTTTTATCCTTTCAGCCACTCTAATTATTTGATTGGAGAGTTTAGTCCATTTACATTCAATGTTATTATTGATAAGTAAGGACATACTCCTGCAATTTCATTATTTGTTTTTTAGTTGTCTTGTGGTCATTTTTCTTTTTTTTTTTTTCTCTCCTTTCTGTCTTCCTTTTAGTGAAAGTGATTTTCCATGGTGGTATGTTTTAATTTCTTGCTTTTAATTTTTTGGGTATCCATTGTGTTTTTTGACCTGAGGTTACCATGAGGCTTGAAAATAATCTCTTATAGCCCATTATTTTAAACAGATGACAACTTACCATTGATTGCATAAATCAAAAGCAAGCGAAGGGAAAACTAATTAAAACTCTAGACTTTAACTTTGTTCCCCACTTTTAACTTTTATTGTTTCTATTTATATCTTATTGTACTATGTCTTAAAAGTTGTAGTTATTTTTAATTAGTACATCTTTTAGTCTTTCTACTCAAGATATCGGTAGTTTACACACCACCGTTACAGTGTTATGATATTCTGTGTTTTTGTTAGTTTACTATAACTAGTGAGTTTTGTACCTTCAGATAATTCTTATTGCTCATTAACATCCTTTTCTTTCAGATTCTGAAGGAATTTCTTGTGGAACAGGTCTGGTGTTGATAAAATCCCTGTTTTGTTTGAATGGAAAAGTCTTTATTGTTCATATTTGAAGGATATTTTTGCTGGATATATTATTCTAGGATAAAAGGTTTGTCCTTCAGCACTTTAAATATGTCATGCCCAATAACAAGCAATGGAAAAAGAACTGTCTATTCAATAAATGGTGTTGGGATAACTGGCTAGTCATATGCAGAAGATTGAAACTGTAACCTTTCCTTTTATATTACACAAAAATCAAGTCAAGATGGAGTAAAGATTTAAATGTAAATCCTAAGACTATAAAACTCAGGAAGGAAACCTAGGAAATACCATTGTGGACATTGGCCCTGGTAAAGATTTCATGATGAAGACTTCAAAAGCAATTGCAACAAAACAAACATTGACAAGTGGGAGGGACCTAATTAAAGAGTTTCTGCATAGCAAAAGAAACTATAAAGGCAGTAAACAGACGACATATATAATGGGAGAAAATATTTGCAAACTATGCATATGACAAAGGTCTAATACCTGGAATTTATAAGGAAGTTAAAGAAATCAACAAGCAAAAAACAAATAACTCCATTAAAACATTGACAAAGGCCATGAACACTTCTCCAAAGAAGACATACGCATGGCCAAAAAGCATATGAAAAAATGCTCAACATAACTAATCATTAAGGAAATGCAAATTAAAACCACAATGAGATACCATCTAATACTAGTTAGAATGACTATTATTAAAAAATAAAAAAATAACAGTCGCTGGTGAATTAGTGGAGAAAGGGGCATGCTTATACACCGCTGTTGGAAATTTAAATTAGTTAAGCCATTGTGGAAAATAGTTCAGAGATTTCTCAAAGAACTTAAAAAATGACCATTTGACCCAGAAATCCCATTACTGAGTACATACCAAAGGAACAGAAATCATTCTACCATAAAAACACATGCATGTGTATATTCATTGCAACACTATTCTTGATAGCAAAGTCATGGAATCAATCTAGATGACCATCAATGGTGGACTAGAGAATGAAAATGTGGTATATATATACCATAGAATACTATGCAGCCATAAAAATAATGATTTTATGTCCTTTGCAGCAACATAGATGAAGCTGGAGGCCATTATTCTAAGTGAATTAATGTGGAACCAGAGAACCACGTATTTTTACTCACAAATGGGAGCTAAACATTGAGTACACATGGACACAAAGAAGGGAACAACAGACATTGGAGCCACTTGAAGGTGGAGGGTGGGAGGAGGGTGAGGGATCTAAAAACTACCTATCAAGTACTAAGCTCATTACCTGAGTGATGAAATAATCTGTACATCAAACCCTCTCAACAGACAATTTACTCAGGTAACAAATCTGCACAGGTACCCTCTGAACTTAAAATAAAAGTTGGAAATAAAAAAATAATAAACAAATAAGTAAATAAATAAATATGTCACTCCACTCTCCTCTGACTTGTAAAGTTTCCACAAAAAAAGTCTGCTGCCAGATGTACGGAAGCTCCATTGTATGTTATTTCTTTTCTATTGCTGCTTTCAGGATCCTTTCTTTATGCTTGATCTTTGGGAGTGTGATTACTAAACGTCTTGAGGTAGTCGTATTTGAGTTAAATCTATTTGGCATTCTATATAACCTTCTCATGCTTTAATATTAATATCTTTCTCTAGGTTTTGGGAAGTTCTCTGTTTGTTCCCTTTGAATAAACTTTCTATTCCTATCTCTCTCTCTCTACCTCCTCTTTAAGGCCAATAACTCATAGAATTATCCTATCGAGTCTATTTTCTACACCTCATAGACATGCTTTGTTCTTTTTTATTCTTTTTTCTTTTGTTCCCTCTGTGTACTTTCAAACACCCTGTCTTCAAGTTCACTAATTCTTTCTTCTGTGTGATCAATTCTGCTGTTAAGGGACTCATGAATTCCTCAATATGTCAATTGCATTTTTCAATGCCAGAATTTCTACTTGATTATTTTTAATTATTTAAATATCTTTGTTAAATAGAAGATAGGATTCTGAATTTTTTCTCGGTGTTATCTTGAATTTCATTGTATTTCATATAATTCAACATAACATTTTCTCTTTATCCAACATGCTGAATGTTTTTCTCAGTACTATTTTCCAAATCAGTAACTTTCTCTTCTGCTATGTCCAGTCTCCATCACATCGGTTGTATTTTTACTTAGATGCCTAAATTTTTCATTTCTAAACTTATGAATTGGTTCTTTCTCCTGTACCACTGATCTTATTTTCTTTCTGCCTGTTTGGATTTATAACTTTTTCTGAATAATGAAGAAAATGGTTTGTCTTTTGAAAATCCTTAACATACAAAAATCAATCTAACAGCAGAATAAAAAACTGGTCAATTAAAAAGCATTTAATCTAAAATATTATAATGCGTTTAATTTAGAATATCTGGAATGAGTATTCTTCAATATTAATTGTGTTGGCTGGCATTCTTACTATTTGAATTATTAGTTTGTTTTTGTAATTTTGATTTGTATGGTCATTTTGATTTGACTTGAAGGTTTTGGTTGGTTCGTTTCAGACTTGTTTTGGGTTATATAATTATTCTCTGAAAAGAAGCATGTAGTTGTGCAGTTCATTGATGCCTTAGGCTGTTAACCCTAAAGTAGTTTTTTACAGGTATTTCAGTGGTTTTGCTTTGCAGGGGTGTTGTTTACATTGCAAATCCACTTACAGAAACAAAGATTAGCCCAATTCAGTTCAGCATCACATGGATGTTCCTTTCTTTCACCTTCCTAGTCCTATAGTTTTCAGTAAAAGGATAATCCCATGAGGCAATTTGGGAATTAATATTTTAATATCTATTATGAGAAAGAAAATAACAACAGAGAGCCAGCTTCTGACATTAAGAATGGACTCAGGACCTATCTTAAGTGGAATACTTCTAGTTCCTTTTACACCATGGTAACCGAACTTCTGGTCATCATAGTTTGTTTCTGTCATCAGAACCAGCAGTCCTAAGGGACATTTGGCTAATGAAGTTTATTTTCCTGTAGTTTCTCTTTTTGTAGGTTCATTACTATTGCCCGTGTATGGAGTCAAAGAGGAATGACAAAGAGTGAACTTGAGGAGCCATCATGAATAGAAATATTTTTTCCCTGTATATATCCCTAATAGAGTTGGAATGAAAAGTTGGTTCAAAGAAGTGTTTCACAGTGATTGCTCAGTGGGCCATCTAGTTCAGACATTCGTGAACAGCGTTCTGTCATCACCCACAGCATATTGAACAGTTTTGACTGTTTCCTGCATCACGTTTTTATTAGAAAACAAAGGCTCTTGCTTTCTTTCCTGATACCCCCTGTTCCTACCTCGCTCATATCTTAATTCTTACACTTTTAGAGGGACTTTTTTTTTCTATTCCCCTACAACGTTCCATTGCTGACAGAAAGGCTGACAAGGCAGCTGACACAGTGGCTATTACTTTTAGCAGTTTCTAAACAATATTATTTTGCTGCCCTTCTGCTTTCTGTGAAATTATAGGGTGCTTTCTTTTGTGTGCAACAATGGAGCTCAGCTCCCACACCAGGGGTCCTGAACAGATTCCATATCAACCTCCTGAGCTTTAGTATTAATGTAATTATCAGCTGAAGGTATCAATTCAGGCACTCACGTTGTCACTATATTGGTTCATCTTCATGCCAGAGAAAGCAAGAATGGAGTTTGAAAGCCTGGTTTGGATTTATAATGGGTGCATGTGCATGTATATAATTATATATATTTATGCATGTATATATTATATACATACATATATGTATAGATACATATATGTATACATCATACACATCTATGCATAGATAACCTGTTGCTAATTTGAGTTGCATCTTGAGTAAATAAGAGCAATATTTGTAGAAATTCATGGTGACAGATCAGCCATGAATCTGAACTGGGGGCTGATAAATTCTCACTACCTTCATCTACCTGACAAAATGAACTGCTAAACAGCTGGTGAAAATTCAATCAGATACCTGCAAATAGCAAGCATCCTATGTGAAAAATGGAGAAGTTAGGTGAACATCTTGGACTGGAATTACACAGAATGGAAAATAAAGGAGAAGTTTCCTCTCCTCCTTAAATGAAATCGTGCCATATGTAGGTGCTGTCACCATTTGATGTCAATTCAAACCACTCTAATTTTCTTTCCATTCTCAGTCTACCAAAAAAAAATCCCCAATTTTCCCTGGTCCTGTTGTTTTCATTAATTCATCTCCCAGGGCCCTACCTAATGCACAAGATTAATGTGTTTCTGACTAGAGAATAGCAATCTCCAACATGGAGTATATACAGCCAAGACACATGATAATCCATTGAGCAGTGTGATAAAACTATGAAAATTTCATTGACTATTTTCACCTTATTCTTTTCAGTTTCCATATTTGAAAATGTTTTTTAAGGTTTATGACATTTTAATACAATTGTATACAATATCATCATAATCAACAAATATATACATTTTGTATTATATATAATATAATAAAGAGTAGATATATAATTTAAAAAGTAGAATATATAAGGTTATAACATATAATATTATAAACATTATGAGTACATGCTTAGCTTACTATTTTTTCATACCAGAGATGTGCAATTCAAAAAATTTGAAGAACAGTGTTCTAGAGCATGTCTTCTCAAACTTTAATATGTACACATACCATCTTTTTTGTAAATGCATATTGAAGATTGTAAGTGCATATTGAAATTCAATAGCTCTGGGATGGGGTTAGGCCATTTGCATTTCTAACAAATTCCCAGGTGCTGGTGATGCTGCTGGTCCTTGGATTACACCTAGACTAGCAAGGCATAAGTAAGATTTAATGGCCTGCTATCAGCAGAGGGAAACTCCAGGAGAGCTACTAAGCTGACATCTGTTGTAGTCTTTGCTCACACTGCTACAAAGGTACCCAAGACTGGATAATTTATAAAAGGAAGTGGTTTGATTGACTCACAGTTCCACATGGCTCGGGAGACCTCAGGAAATGTGTAACCATTGGGGAAGGAAAAGAGGAAGCAAGGATCTTCTTCACATGGCAGCAGAAGAGAGAAGAGTGAGTGAAGGAGGAACTCGCCAAACACTTATAAAACCATCAGCTCTTGTGAGAACTCACTATCATGAGAACAGCCTGGGGGAAACCACCCCCACGATCCAATCACCTCCCACCAGGTTCCTCCCTCAATACCTGGGGATTACAATTCAAGATGAGATTTGGTTGGGGACACAAAGCCTAACCATATTATTTGTCATCAGCCAACATTCCCAGCGGATGAAGAAATGAATGTCTTTGTCCTAAAGGGTAAGGATCTGAGCATCACACTGCAACAATTTATCTTGACTAGCCCCTTGTAACTCTTGAATACTTTGTAAAATAAACTTCTCCAGGATTCTGATGGACCTCCTTTCCTGTGGAAACATAAAGTTTACTAGGATGAACTAGAGTTCCCAGTACTGCTGGTCTTACAACTGCAACTCATGCTTATCAAAATGGAGCCAAGTGGCACCAAGAAGTATCCAAGTGAGTGACCTGGGTATGAAACATATTCTCTGCCTACATTATGTAACAGCACTCCAACCTGTTCTTGATGATCAGAGTCAATTACCCCATCTTTCCATTCCTGCTTGTTTGATGGGACAATAAAGCTGAAGTAATGGGGTGGGAGCTATAGCTTAGAGTTTCATGCGTTTCATGTTTTCTCAACTGTGAGAAGTCTTCTCCTGATGAAAACCAGGAACTTTAATTTTTCAGAGCCCAGAAACTTAGGAATGGGAAGCACAAATTTCCCAAGTGAGTCACTAAAACTGATAGAAAGTGGGGTCTCTCCTGGTTCTGTCTTTTGGATCCCATATCCAAGACTCTACTTACTGGGATCCTTGAGATGTCCTAGAAAGTGCACATCTTCCTCACAGGGTATCATCACTAAGTTGGAACCCCTGTTACAGCTTCAACAGGTTATTCCCTTACTTTACCAGGCTGCCATATGGTGGGTGACATGAAATATGGAAAGACCAGTAGGTCCCATCCATGGCCATATGTTTGCTGTCATATCTCCTTTGCTGTAAAGATGGTCCCTTGGTCTAATACAGGGTTATACAGAATATGATCCCATGTTGTAGTAAAAACTATCTAAACCCTAAGATATAAGTGTTAGATAAGGTCTACTAGGCAAGAAAAGCAAATCCATACCTAAATGCCTTTCAATTTTACTATTCCAGAGACCAATCTTATGGGAAATTACAAGATGCAGTGTTGGGAAGAGAATAAAGTTAACTTTGATGCAGACACAACAAAGGCATTAGGACAATTCTATGAGAGGTCTTGACACGAAATGGCCTTTCAGAATTCTCCCACATTGAGACAAGAAAGCCATGGCTTTATAGGCATATGTGGACAAGTCATTTAATATAAGATACTCTTTGGAAGGGGTAAAAGTGGCTCTTTTCAGGTCATGGCAATTCTTACAGAGGACTTCATCTGTCAGCTGCAAATATTCCCAAATCCTATTGCTCCTTAAAGAGGGTGACAGAATCTGAGCCTCACAGCCCCATATCATAGCATCCAATACAAGATATGTAGATTGTAGGGGCAAAGAGAATTTTCCCTCTCCTCTGAAGAACCTCCTCTGAAGGTTTGAGTCTGTTAAACAATAGACAGATTAACAGGAAAGAAGGAATACAAATTTATTAATGTCCATAAGCACAGGAATCACATAAAATATGAAATATAGGCTGGGCGTGGTGGCTCATGCCTGTAATCCTCACACTTTGGGAGGCCAAGGCTGGTGGATCACTTGAGGTCAGGAGTTTGAGACTAGCCTGGCCAACATGGTGAAACCCCATCTCTACTAAAAATACAAAAATTATCCAGGCATGGTGGTACACACTTGTAGTCCTAGCTACTCAGGAGGCTGAGGAAAGAATCACTTGAATCCAGGAGGCGGATGTTGCAGTGAGCTGAGATTGTGCCAGTGTGCTCCAGCCTGGGTGACAGATTGAGACTCTGTCTCAAAAAAAAAAAAAAAAAAAAAAAAAAAAAAAAAAAAAAAAAAAGAAAGAAAGAAAAGAAAAGAAAAGAAAAGAAATATCGAGTAAAGCTGGACTGTTGAAACTTATATACCCTATTTATAGAGGAGAGGAAAATGGAGATGTATGTGGGCAGTTGTGCAATTGTGAGGGGTAGTAAATGAATATAAGGGGAAATTAAGGGGTCCTGGAGACTGATGAGCTTGTAAATCATTCTCTTTGGAATGTGAATGAGCCTGAGAAACAAGACAATATCTTGTGACAGAGTCCATCCAAATGTGGTTACATTCCCCAGTCTTCTTTTTTGCCATAGATAAGAAAATTTCAAGGAGAGAATGAAAGGCAATTTTGTTCGTTCCCACAGAGATTCAGACAAGAGCATTTCAGAGAGAGTTCTACCCTGCATTTGAGGGGAGACACAGGAGAAGGTCAGTAAGTTCTTGGTTCTGAGGATGCTTCCAAGGCCTTTTAATTTCCTTTAATTCCAAAGTGCTCAGTATGCCAAAGCACTGTACTTTTGGGGTATTGTTCTCTGTGCCCCAACAGATATAACTGCAATCTCTACTCTTAGAAGTAAATTATGATCAGCGAGGCACGGTGGTTCATGCCTGTAATCCCAGCGCTTTGGAAGGCCAAGGCGGGCAGATCACCTGAAGTCAGGAGATTGAGACCAGCCTGGACAACATATTGAAACCCCATCTCTACTAAAAATACAAAAATTAGCCAGGCATGGTGGCATGTGCCTGTAGTCCCAGCTACTAGGGAGGACTGAGGCAGGAGAATTGCTTGAACCCAGGAGGCGGAGGTTGCAGTGAGCCAACATCATACCACTGCCTTCCAGCCTGGGCGACAGAGACTGTCTCAAAAAACAAAAACAAACAAACAAACAAAAAAAGTGAATTATGATCAGTTTCTTTTCAACGGAGACAGATGATTTTTCAGCTAAAAGTTGTCAGATACACTGTCAATACAGGATATAAGAGTAGAAAGTAAAACAGCATTGGGCCCCTGCAAATAGAGAACTCCAAAACAGAGATCAAGAAAATTCAAGGGGACAAAATGTGAAAATGATGAAATTTTGTAAGCCAAAAATAAAATCCTAAGCCTCCTAACCAACTGAATGGAACCACTCTGGGTCAAGAGAAACCTGAAAAACTTAATTCCCACCCATAATCGGAACTGAGGTCACCAAGCCTCCATATATACACCCCTCCCCTTTGGAGTTTAGGCACAACTTACCAGCATTAACATTAGAATAGAGATCATAAGACTGACAAAACAGACTCTTAGCAATAAGATACCAAATTCCAACTCGAGTCTGGTATAGCAACACGTGACAACAGGCCCTGTAGGAAATAAAAATATTTTACCCCCAAATATATTTTTTGACATATTTTGAAATGGCCCTGAAAAGACATCTTTAGTTGGGGAACTTTTGTATCTGTAGAGAATCTCCATTAATGCAGCTAGGTCTTTCCCAGATCCAAGAGACATTAACTAATTAACCAAGAGTCTGAACCCATTTAAGACAGAAAAAATATATTTATCATCTATTTTGTCTGAAGCCTGTGACCTGGAAGCTTCATCTACACAACCAAACCATTGTCGGCGGGGTGCGGTGGCTCACGCCTGTAATCCCAGCACTTTGGGAGGCTGAGGTGGACAGGTCACGAGGTCAGGAGATCAAGACCATCCTGGCTAACAAGATGAAACCCCATCTCTACTAAAAATACAAAAAATTAGCTGGGCGTGGTGCCATGCGCCGGTGGTCCCAGCTACTCAGGAGGATGAGGCAGGAGGATTGCTTGAACCCAGGAGGCAGAGGCTGCAGTGAGCCAAGATTATGCCACTGCACTCCAGCCTAGGTGACAGAGTGAGAGTGTTTCAAAAAGAAAGAAAGAAAGAAAGAACGAACATTGGCTTCCACAATCCCCCTCTGATGGTTAATATTGAGTGTCAACTTGATTGGATTGAAGGATGCAAAGTATTGTTTCTGGGTGTGTCTTTGAGGGTGGACTGGGAGATCCAGACCCACCCTCCAGCTGGGTGGGCACCATCTAATCAGCTGCCAGCACAGCTAGTATACTAGCAAGTAGAGGAACATGGAAGGACTAACATTGTTGACTCTTCCAGCCTCCATCTTTCTTCCATGCTGAATGCTTCCTGCCCTTGAACACTGGACTCCAAGTTCTTCAGCTTTTGGACTCTTGGACTTACACCAGTGATTTGCTAGGGGCTCTCGGACCTTTGACCATACACTGAAGGCTGCACTGTCAGCTTCCCTACTTTTGAAGTGTTTGGACTTGGACTGGCTGGCTGGCTCCACGGCTTGTAGACGACCCCTTGTGGGACTTCACTTGGTGATCATGTGAGTCAATTCTAATAAACTTCCCTTCATATATTCATCTATTATATTAGCTCTGTCTCTTTAGAGAACCCTAACACACTCCCTTATCTTAATGCAAGCGTTTCATTCTACTGACTTTAAGTCTTTAGACAAAGCTTAACTCTTTCAGCAGATTGCCAGTCAGAAAAACTTTGAAACCACCTATGACCTGTGAGTTCCTGCTTTGAGAGGTCTCACCTTCCTAAGCCAAATCCACATACACTTTCCATGGTATATCTTTGCATGTAACTTGTCAACCTAAGATGTATAAAACCAAACTGTAATGCAACTGCCTCGGGCTCATTTTCTCAGGATCTCCTGAGACTGTTCCCTAGGTCATGGTCACTCATATTGACATGAATAAACGTCTTTAAATATTTCATAAAGTTTGGCTTTCTTGTCAACAACATCATTAACTTTTTCCCAATTTAATACCTGGATGGTCTTGCTTCTTCCAGATTCCTCTGTGGAATCATCTATGTGTATGCACTGATAGTCCTGGGCTGGGTAGTGCACATTTATCGGTAGGCAGAGAGCACTGTGTAACACTATGAAAACTGGCTAAGAGATAGTGACACATTGTTATACAATGTAATGTGTACAGTCTAGTGTTACAGAGTGGACATTGGTAAAAACAACAACAACAACAACAACAACAACAACAACAACAAAAACAGGAACGAATCCAAATGTGTCCTATCAAGGGAAAGGCATTAGAATATATGGTGCTGATCACTTGGACACAGGAAGGGGAACATCACACACCAGGTCCTATTGTGGGGGGGTGGAGGGGAGGGATAGCATTAGGAGATATGCCTAATGTAAATGACCAGTTAGTGGGTGCAGCACACCAACATGGCACATGCATACATATGTAACAAACCTGCATGCTGTGCACATGTACCCTAGAACTTAAAGTATAATTTTAAAAAAAGGATATATGGTGCTTAGTAATATTGTCTGTAATCCAGTTCCATTGCCCGGTTTGGCCTGTCTCTCTTTGGCTATCAATGAATCTTCATTAAGACGTTTACTAAGTATGTTGTGGCCCCTACCTAAGAATTTCTGCAAAACTAAAAGCTTTTCTATTTTACCTTTCTACAACTCTTTACTATACATTCACACATTACCTCCTAACAATTCCATATAGTAGATATTATTCTTGTTTTTTAAGACATATAGAGTAAGGAATTATATACACAGAAGTGACATTCCATGTTTGCCTTTAACCCACAGTGCGACCTTGTTTACATGGTTTAGCCTTTCTGAGTCTTAGATTTCTCACCCACAATGTGGCAAAAAATAGGATTCAAATAATGACAATAAAGATTTAACAACAATAAAGTTTATCCTATAATTTGTACTTCATAATTTGCTATTATTTAATATCGTATTATTATTTAGTTTATCTAATATGTTATTTAATATAGTTTGTACTTAATAGTTAACTACTTAATACCATTTTAGCTTTAAAGTATTTTATATACCAGGAGGTCAAATATACAAAACTGTTAAAAAGTGTGTGTCAACTGAGAATAAATGAATCCAGCATAATTATGTGAATTAAATGCATGAGTATTTCTAAGCATATTTTATTATAATTATTTTGGATGTTCATACATGTTATTTTCACCTCTTTCTTCACTTTTTTTGTATTTCAAGAAACTGAAGTTTTCAGAGAGCTGAATACCAGATAAGTGAGTCCTTTTCCTGACTTATTCTAAGCACTGCCACTGTGTAAAAGACATTTAACATTTCATGTTTCAATTTCTTTATCCACAAACCGGAGGCCATCATCCTGACCTGCATCATCAAAAAGCAATTTCTATTAGCAAATTAATGACTGTTGAGGCAGCTATCAGTGCTGAGTATCGTTCATATTAGATTGGGCTTCAACTGCCAAACAGAAAGTGAACCATTCCAGGAAACTCCTTTGGGAACAAGAGTTTAAGTTTTTTCTCTTTCTGGCTGCGAAGGAAAAGTACTGGTCAAAGAGAAGAGGGAAAGGCAAGGGGGAGGAGAAAGGCAGGGAAGAGAGGAGATAAAACAGTTCAAGGTTGTATTTCCCTGACTTCATTCCTGCAATGTTGGCCTTACCCTTTATGACAAGGTCTGGGGAAGATGTAGTTTATGACGTGCTTCAAGTGTGATAAAGAAGCTGAGAGGTGAGTCTGGGAAGGGTTAGGTGTCCTTGAGGACCGGATGGGCTTGAGTACTCTGTGAGGATGGATGTTATTAAATTGAATTATTATTATTAGCACTTAGACAACGTGAAGAGGAAAAGGAGGAGAAAGGAAAGAGAGCTAAATTAAAACTGCATGTGGGTCACGTAGTGAGAGAATTCAGAGAGCTGCAGCTGACCTGTAAATATGGCACGGACTACTAAGTGAGGGGCCAGTTATTCAGTAGGCTCCCTTTAATTCTACAAAGAATGGATTTTACTGGGAGTTTAATTCTGAAAGTATAGAGGCAAGCCTGTGCCTCTTCTATGGTTTCACTGAGAAATGAAGATATAACTCAATAGATTTATAGAGTCTGCTCTTTGAGTAACCTCTGCTCCAGTCAAAATGAATTCTCCTCCTCTGGTACCCCTGTATTTGCCCATGTTAATCCACCTTTCAGAGCACCTTCATGCATTAGAAAAAATCTGAGTCATATTCTCCCCACCTTTCATAGACCAGTTTTGAAATTGCAGTCATCATTTTTATTGGCGGTAGTTAACATTTATGAAGCACTTACCATGTGCCAGGCACTGTGCTGAGTGCTTAGCATTTATTATCTCATTTGATCTTCACATGTGCACTATGAGGAAGATTTCATTGACCCCGTTTCACATTTGAGGATCTTATTTTAGAAAGGTATATAGTTTGACCGCAGGGCTCACAACAAGTGTCAGAAATGGATCTTAATTCTGATTCTTTCTGACTCCATGTCTTGTAATCCTAAATTCTACTGGACTCCTTAAAGCATAAGCAGATAACCCAAATTCATACTGACTTGTAAATCCTGCCAGATGCTCTTCATTTCTGTTGATTCTCCTAGAAACACAAATCAAAGAAATGGAATAAATTGGGAGTGATTACTGGAAAATTCCATGTTCTGAGGAAGAAACAGAATTTGGGATAGGGGTGGTGCTTTCATGTCCTTCTCCAGTGGTCAAGAAAGCAAATGGGATTGTGGCATTGGCGGATGAGTTCTATGAAAGAGAAATAAAGGGAAAACACTTATTTTGGAGGTAGTGAAGTGACTACTCCGAACAGAATATTTATCCTGAGGATTATCTTGTAGCTGATTTTGATAAACACAGAAACAATAATTAGAGTACCAATAGAAGACAACTTGAGTCAAAGAAAGTGGCATATAGTATAGAGGAGGAAATGCTGAAAAACTGGCCTGTAAAAACATGAGACAATTTACTTATATAACATCTTTCAGGTCCTGTGGGGCATGTACTGATGCATATATTTCTATTATTATATTATTTGATCTATTAGCAGTTCTTATGTATAGCCGCTTAATCTATCAACTATTGAAATATTATCTCCCCATGAAATTCTTGTGTACTTTTCCCTTTAAGTTCCACAGTGGAAACATGTTCTCTCCCCATTTAGGGTTTTCTTTTATTTCATCAACCTCTATCTCCTCATTTCTATGTTTCTTCTATACCTGTAAAGGTTGGTGTGTGCCATGATTGCTATGTATTTTCTCTGAGTGACCTGGGTCACCTTACCTATTCTCCTTGCTTTGCTTGCATTTATGAAAGAGTCTGCAAAATATCATCTCTATCCTGGCCTTTCTCTAGATATTTCAGACTAGAATGTATACTGATATTTGAAAGTTCTACATGAGTGTCTAAAAGTCATCCCAAACTCTAACTGGATAAAACAGAAAAAAAGGTAATTCCTAATTTTTCATTAAAAAATTATTCCCCCAGTCACTCTTCTCCATCTCTGTAAAAAATACCACCATCCACTTTGTTGTACACTTTTAGAACGTAGGTGTTATCCTTGTTTCCTTTCTTTTACCCAACCCACCATGCCCTCTCCTTTAACACGCATCATCAATTTTTTCTCTAAAACATTTCTCAATTTGGCTCACTACTCTAAATCTCCACTATTACTCTCATTCAAAGATAAATAATCTACTTCCTGGACTCTAACCATAAAAATCTACTTGTTTCCTGATTATCTATGTGTCCATGTTCAAGTAACCCTCCAAAGAGCCAGCAGATATGAATCTTAAAAAAATAAACCAGATCATGCTACTAATTTGCTCAAATCACTCATGAGATTGGTTTCCCAATATCATGTGTAGAAATATTCAAACCTCTGACCCTAGCCCACAAGGCTCTATGTGTGCTGACCATCATCTCCAACTACTCTTCCTAATCCATTAAGACTCAGTCACAATCATCCTTTTTCTTTTGCATGCACAACCCAAGCTCATTTTTGCCTTAGTCCTTTCTCATGTCTGTCTTCTCTGCCTGGAAAGCTCTTCTCCATGATCTTTACAGAGTTTTCTATGGCCTGTTATTTCATTTCATCTGAAGTGTCACCTTATAGGCAATCTAACACAGCTTCCTAGTCACTATGATATCACCCTATTATCTGAATAGGACGTTATCTTCACTTGTCCTTTTCATATTTATTTGTTATCTCTTCCTTTCTGTCTAGAATGCTGATTTATAAAAACAAGTGTTCATTTTTGTATTCCTAGAGATGAGACAATGTCTATTACATAGCAGATACTTGGTAGATTTTGTTGAAAGAAAGAAAAAAATCAAAATAAATGAACAAAAAAGAAACAGAAAGAGTGGTCCTCTAAACC
Organism: Rhinopithecus bieti; assembly: GCF_001698545.2. Lineage (NCBI taxonomy): Eukaryota > Metazoa > Chordata > Mammalia > Primates > Cercopithecidae > Rhinopithecus > Rhinopithecus bieti. The sequence continues at coordinate 2,069,093 of NW_016811396.1, read as the reverse complement.
AGTGAACTGAGTACTTATTATCCAAATAATGAGTTTGAAATTCGACATAAGAATGTAAATGCAATATTGGAAGTGTTACCAAAATTTAGTGAGGCCAGGCGGATGATTAGAAGATGACAATTAAGCTTATACCTTTAAAAAAGCATTTAAAATAAGGAACATGAGGCAGTGGCACTGTAATCAAAATAACTATTATACGCCTGAACAGATATCCTCAAACTTATCTGAGGTACAGTATAAACCACTTTGGTGATTGAGTGCAAAAGAAAAGCAAAAGTGATATCACTGTGAGATGATACTATACAGAAAATCACTAGAAACTATATATGGCTATAATTTTTCTAATATAGATCACAAAAATGGTACACAAAGAAGTTGAAGTGTAGAGGTGGGAGGCAGAGGACTTTTCAAATACAGTCTTTGCAATTATTTATGTAAGAGACCTGAGTATTATACTGGACCTTTTTTCCTGCCATATAAAGGAGAACATTCAAGTTTTCTCCTTTATAAAATTCAAATCAAGTCAGTCATTTTGTCCTATATGTAAGCTAAATAAAATTGAGCTGGAGCTGCCTAAATGGTCCAGTCTCATCACAGCTATTCACTGAAAAAATTAGTCAACTTTAATTTTACTAAAATTTCTAAAACATGCAAAAACATAACAAAACATAAAAACACTTGAAGGTGTGTGTGTGTGTGTGTGTGTGTGTGTGTGTGTGTGTATAACACATAGTACTTAGACTCAAAAGTCTTTTACTTCTCTTTAAATGTACTCTACCTTTCTTCTCTTTTATCCAACCCATGTTAACTATTTATTGCCCAATTACATTCATTTTTATTTGTTTTCTTCCAGCAGTAGCTCTTTAGTCTATGCAATGGGAAAAAAACAATTAAACACATCTAAGGTCTTCTCAGTTCTCTTTCTTACTTACATGTCAATAAAAGCTATCCTCTCTTTCACCACTGTAACCCTACAATCTAAATATAAACAGTCTGTATTGCTACCGTGCTATCTACATTTTAGTATCATCTCTTCTTTGACCTCTTACAATTGCTTTTCAGTTGGTCTCTTTTATATCTCTCTTTGCACAGTAACTCATGCAATATTTTTAACATAAATCTATTTGAGACACTCCCTTGCTTAAGATCTTTAACTAACTTCTGATTGCTATGAAATTCTAAGTTTCTTCACACAGGCTGAATAGCTTTGCATATGCGACAGCTTCCTAATTTTTCAACTTGATCTTCTGCCTTATTCTACAACTCAAACTTAGCCTACAAGTTCATGAGCCTTCCATCAATACTAGAACATTCTGTGCTTTCTCCTGTTTCTGCACTTTCTCATATCTATTCTTTTTCCACTATATGCTCCTTTCCTCTTCTCTCATTGAACTTTTCTTATCCATCAGTTGGATCAGCTAACATATCCCTCAGATAAGGTTAAGTCTTCCTATTAAATATACTCAAATTATGTTTCCCTCAGTCCTCTCACATCAATTGTGTTAATTTCATAAGTATTTGTCTAATTTATGTTCTCCTTCTTAGACCATAAGTTACATGAGGACAAGGATGTTCTCATTCTAGTACTTGAAGGAATTTGAGACACACAAGCACACATGCACACACACACCAATTGTTGAATATTTTAATGAATAAATAAATGCGAAATGAATCTATTGAAGGTCTACATCTGCAAAATGGAGAGTGTATGGCATTTTGTTGACTCCCTTTTCAAAAAAAGTTTTGGTCTCTACTTTGATTTGTTTTAGTTTCATATTGACCCTTTATAAGAATTAGAAAACAAATTTTTACAATTTGCTATAATAAATAGATAATCTTATTCAATAGAGTTGCAGTGATCAGAGTCTTGGGGAAACATGACCATGTCATCTTGGAATTGATAAATTCGAGGAAGAAATCTGGGCCCTTTTATAGTTAACTTAGTCCCCCCAATCTGTGAGGACACCAACAGGCATGTAATATGGGCGCTATAGCTTACTGTATAGACTGTGCCTGGCTCCATCAGAATTCAGACTCTGTGCTTCCCATTGGTTATCAGTACTATTTTGAGAAACCTTCCTAGAGGCAGCAGTGATAAAAAAAATACTTTTATGTTCCACAGTTCCATATGGATTATATACTATCTACAGCAGCTATTTTGTGGGGTAATTTGTGCTTAGATGTTCTTGATGCTTAATATGTGTACTCATTTCCTGGATTGAAGAAAACACTCGCTGATTGCACATATGTTTACTTCACCTCTGCATTGTCAACTCTCTCGTACTGGAATAAAGTGATCATAATGGGAATTATTCAAGGAATTCATATTCTAGAGGACATAAACCAAAGATAGAAAGAGGGACATGTAAACAACACAAACCAAAGATAGAAAGAGGGATATATAAACAAAGTGAAAAGGCCCCTTGTGTCTTTAAGAACTTCATTGAGAAAGATAAAAAGCAGAAGAGGGTGGTGAAGAGCAAGAAGAAATATTGGAATCAGGAAAACGGTGATTTTCACTCTGTACAGCACTGGAACAAGAACATGGCTCATGGTAGATAAGGTACTGTTAAAAATGACAGCAAAGGCAGGGTGATTCATTCATCTCTTATTTTTCTCTCATTTTATCTATCAAGGAGAACAATCTCCAAACTGTAAAGCATAAAACAAAGTGCGTAAAGAGCAGATGATGAAGGAAGATAGACGCCAGGATCTTCAAATGGCATTTGACTGCTTTAAATAAGCTTAATCCTTGGTGTATTCAATAGGTCCACGCTATGTCTTTTCCAACAGATATTTCAGAAACCTGCTAACTCCATTTCAGTATATAGTATCATTTCTGCAACTCCACCCTGGAATGGTGGCCCAAATGCTGCCTAGTGGAGCTTTTTCATTAACCCAAAATTAACGTGAACAGAGACTGAATCTCTGATTCAGTGAGTAGTCCTTGACTGCTGTTTTTGGTAATTTGAATCTTACACCAGAATTTTAGCCCCAATTTCAACTTATTGTGTTTTTTTTTCAACTTTTGCTTTACAGAGATATTTATATTGTTTTAATTCACCTATATTTTAATATTTTATTACTTGTTCCATATGTTTGGGGCAGAGGAGTTTTTTTTGAAAAACGTAAAATTATGCTATCATTGCTATTCAAAGACTCTAATTTTCAATTATTACTTTGAGTATGTCTCACACTTAAATGTGAATGGAAACCTAAGGTTTATAAGATACATGAGAGGCCCTCAGATGAAGGAATACTATTTCCTTGATGAAGGCAGATAACATAGGAAACACGAAAATTAAATACCCCTCATGATTATATTAATATATACTCAAAAACAAAATTCAGAGTAAAGACAAGAAGTATGCTATTAAAACATAAACTTTGAAGAACAAGAAAAGACAAAAGAACATTTAAAGAACAAGAACAATAAAAGTTTCTGAAAAGTCAGATTTTCCAAAAGTGTAATACAAAATTTGAACTATAAAAGACTTATATAACCAATTGAATGTCTAAAGAGCCAATATAGAGTACAAAATAAACATAAGAAATAGCTATATAAAGGAAATAATAGTAATACCTAAATAGTGATTATTTATATATTATTTCTATATAAAGGAAAAATAGCAGATTTTATTAATAGGTATTATATATAAATCATATAAATATAATATACATAATGTGTAATATTAATGATATAATAGTAATGATGTAATATATGTTACATATAATATTTATTACATATATATNTATATAACCAATTGAATGTCTAAAGAGCCAATATAGAGTACAAAATAAACATAAGAAATAGCTATATAAAGGAAATAATAGTAATACCTAAATAGTGATTATTTATATATTATTTCTATATAAAGGAAAAATAGCAGATTTTATTAATAGGTATTATATATAAATCATATAAATATAATATACATAATGTATAATATTAATGATATAATAGTAATGATGTAATATATGTTACATATAATATTTATTACATATATATTTCATATATATGTTAAAGGGCATGGAACTCTATTGAAAAAAGAATGTTCTAATGTCAAGCTTAAGAAACAAATAATATAAAAACAAACAAACAAACAAAAGTCTCAGTAAACATTTATTTTCAACCTAAAATTCAGTAGTTAGCCAAACTATCAATTGAATATGAGGACAAAATAAGGACAAGAAAAGCACAGAAAATTTACCTACTATTAACCTTTTTGTGAGAAGCAAGCTGAGGATGTACTCCAGAACTACGCAGTTAGTTAACCAAGAATGAGTATGACATGATAGGCAAAAAAGAAAGTAATCATACTAGGAGAGTATTAGAGAGAATTCCTTGAGTTATAATGAAAGTACATACTTAGAGAGAGGGCTCTAATTTCAGATGATAGTAAGAGGATGGATAGGTCTGGTAGTGAGGTCCCCAGGGGATAAAAAGAGATAACAGAGTAGTTGAGAGCATTTAGTGAGAGTATAGGTGTTGTGTTTGCTGGGGAGAGGAAGAGAGAAAAGGAAACACAAATAGAAAGCTGATGGAAAAGAAAGCTGCTATAAAGAAAAGAAATGCAGTAGCAATATATAGCAATATTTGACCCTGTAATAAATAATATTTACATAGTCATAATATTAATGAAGACTACTATTTTAACTAATACAGTGGCTTACTATTTTGGATATATGTGGAAGATGAGATACAGATGGTATATGTGAATAATGTCTAAAGTCAATACCAGATGTAGCACTATCTGCATAATATTCAGAAACACTGAGGTAATAACCAGAAGACACAGCAAGAGGGTTGTAGAGGAGGAATGTTGGAGCAGGTAACTGCCATAGGTACTATTTGGCTTTTGAAACTATGTGCATCCACTGTTCACATAAATATAAAAACTCAGTGCTGCTTTCTTCTGAATAGCATTCCATGTTAGAATTCACTAATCCCTTAGAATCAACCACAAAACATGAAAAATGATGAGTAACCAGTTTCTCAATTCTCCCAAGAGTGGTACATAAATAGGACCATTTTAGATGCAAGGGAGATGTGTTAATTCATTATGTTCCATGGATGCGTTAGATCATAAGGACTTGATTCTCTTGCTGAACAGGTGGAGAAAGTTTACACTTGGGCTGTGTTAACACTTTATTGTTTTGAACATCTTTGCAGAACATCTCATTCCATTGTATCCATAGTGTCTCTATCATTCAACTTACACTTTCCAGTTCTCTACTCCTAAGCCCTTACTTTCTCAAGTTTCTTTGGGAGCAAGACTCCATCCTATTTATCATTGTATTCCCAGTGCCAATATATTGTTTGATATTTAATATATTGTCAATAGATCTTGATTTAACTGTGATAATTAAGTCATGGATAGGTACCTTAGAGGAATGAACTATCTCCAGTGACGTGATGCAAAACTTAAAAAGCCAAGAGTCATAGCTTCAGCTTACCCACTCACCAGCTGTTTGCTCTTGGAAAATTTGCTTAAACTCTCTGAGACATGTTTCCTCACACACACAGTGGTGATAATAATGTATCAGCTAGACATCTCATAGAACTGTTGTTAATATCTGAAGGGAAGATGAAGGTGGTAATATTGAGTAATGACGTATACAGGGGAAAGGGGGTTGCATATACGATCTTAATGATTACTTATTCAACACCTGGGAGCTGAGTGCTAAGAACATCTTACAAGTCATATGTCCTATGCACAGCAGGGCTGGTCCTCCAAACCCACTGAAATGTTTACATTTGCAAAGATGATGGTTGGCATTCACCAGAGCTCTCAGCATGGAAACCTCAACAAAGTGAGGGGATGGGGGATAAAGAAGGTACTGAAATGAGTTTAAATGATGTCACCATGTACAGACATTTATAAAAGGGTTTCTGTCCCTGGCCTGTCTGCATGTATTGAATATACAGCAGTCTTCAGAGTTTATTGACAAGATATCAGAAAAAGGTGAGCAGTAGACAGATCTAATAAAAGTTGGACAGCCCCATGTACAAATAACTCCCACTGCAGACCAGAATAATGAATAATATCTCTATGTGTGTGCGTGCATGTGTGTGTCCTGTAAACAAATTTTGCCCAAAATAATTCTCAAAAATCTGTTCATCTACCATGTTTTCCTCCTCACCACCAGGAAATGAGAATTGAAAATATTTAAATACTGGCAGAGGGATGGGAGCTGGGCGGCAAACCAATAAAGTCCGAGATTTAAACATCCATTTATCAAAATCTTTGGTGTGTGCCCAAGTCTTCCTGAATTAATGCATGCATGCATATGAAAATCAATGTTTCCTGCCCATATAAACACTGCAGCTCTGAATCAATCTCTCAAAGCCGAAGAGGGTTAAATATTTAAACAAGCTATGTATTGAAATACATTTTTAATGCCGTGAAGTCATTCTGATGAAAGATTACTCAGGAGCCTTCATTACTGAGTGTAGAGAGTAATGTGGTATTATCGGAACAGATGGCCCAGCTGTCTGTGGGCTCTGGCCCCCCTCAGGGTAGATTCAAATGCTACTCCTAGAGTCAGCTGTTGGTAGCCAGTGGCCTGAATGGATGGCTGCCTATACACCACACATCCCTACATGATGGCCATGCTGGCTGCTGTCTCAGGGAACGTTTTCTTAAGGAGTCAAATGCTGCTTTGATTTGATTTGATTTGATTTCTTTGTAAGCTCTCCATGTTTCTGCTGCTTGTTTCAAGCGGAAGCTGTTGTTCAGGAATCCAGAGTGGATAAGCTGACCATTCCGCTGTTTGTTGTCTGATTAGAAAGCACTGCTGAGTTGCTCTCAAAAGCATAGGTGAAATGTGATTTAAGAACACTCTAGTTTTTTTTTTTACCTGCTTCTGATGAGTACAAAGTTTTTATAGTACATAGAAAGGCCACTCGCCGTGCTGAGATTCAAATGTCCTGAGCTATAGTTCTTACTTCCTTGTTTGCTACCTGTGGGCTTGGGGAAACTTGCATACTTGCTCTAAACTCAGTTGTTTTCACCTGTGATCTTTAACAATCCTTTAATAGCCTTCTATGACCACATTTTAAGTCGCCTGACTATAGAAGAGAATTATGGAGAGAATATTAGTGATGGAGAGAAGACTGGACTGAGTGTTATGCAGAGGGATGTAGCACGTGGATAGGATTTTCGAATATCTTTTTGAACTCATTTGCCTTGCTCCATCTCCTAAGATGAAAATTCCTGTTCCATCTACCTCTATTAAACATCTTGAGAAACCCGTACAGACCTCTATTAAACATCTTGAGAAACCTGTACAGATATAAAAAAAAAAAAACTTTTAAAAATCTACAATACTTCCAATTGTGAGAACTGGAAGTAAGAAAAGTGGGAAGGTTCTGGCACTGTGGCAGGGTTGGGGGTTGGAGGTATGGTGAGTATAGTTGGTGCATATCAGAGCATATGGAAAATTTCTAAGCTAAACTCTTTGTGCTGTCCCATGTAAGTCAGATCACTTAAATTACTCCTTTCATTCTTGCTTTCTAAGAGCCATATGGTAGAACGGACTCTCTTCTGAGATCAAATTTATTTGAGTACCTTCGGGTCAAAACTAGCCCCATGAATTATGGTGAAATCTTAAATGGTGGGTATACACTAGGAGTTTGCATTTTCATGATGAACAAAATGTAAGGTGAATGTGAGGGTTGGCCAAAATCACTACATTCTTGAATTAAATATTGACTCACTTAAATAGTTTTGGAGATTTTCTAATTGTAAGTTGGTGCTATTCTTAGTGATAGATATTCAGTAAATAATAACACTCTTTTCCCAGGACAGAAAATAAAAATCACACATTCTTCAAATTTTCTGTGGAAAAGCATGAACATAAAATCGGAGAGCATTAAAAAGAAACACTTGGCAGCTTTTACATGCAGCCTCCTTGTTACGACCCACTAATTCGACAAGGATCAAATCGTCAACTGTAAGAGGAATTGGAGCCAGACCTTTCGAGTCACAGACTGATAGCTGCCATTTTCATTAGGTAAAGGCTGTCATTCCCTCTGCTTGCTTATTAGCTGTGGAAGCTGATGGCTATATATGTACAGCAGGGGCCGGCAGGTGCCAAGCCCTGCAGCCCTGCTATAGTTGGGCATGTTCAGGGTCCCCAGTTTCATTATTTCTTTTTCCCATGGACAAACTAGTTTCTATATTCTGCTTATTAATTTTACTTCTACCCATGGGGCATGACAGTTATACCACGGACTTCCAACATGATGTCCCTGCTGTCGATATCAGTAATTCATCCTGGTTCCCTGTAACTCAGATGATTGAACCAGTTGCTTTCTGGTTGTGATTCTTCTGAAAATTACAACAGTCAAGGACCATGCATAGATTTGATCACTAGTGGTCAAGCTATGGAGCCAACACAAATCCTATGGAATATCCCACACAGTTTCCTTCTTTCCCCCCTTATTTTCTCAGTTTTTTTCCATCTAGAATATCTATATGCATTCTTTTGAGAATTTTAAATAATTCTCACCACCCTTAAGTAAATTTCACGGCTTCCATAAAGCATTTCTCAATCAATACCCTGCAGAGTTCTTTTGCTCATTTGCATTGCAATACCACATACTCTTTGAAACATTCCTTCACCACATAACATATATTATCACAGTGTCAACTACGTGTTGGGGATGCACTAGTGAATTATCCATGGTCCTTATCTTCTGCCAACTAACTAAGCTAATATGACTTTGAGAAAATGATTAATTTCTCTCATTTATCTTGGGAATAATATCTTTTCCACAAATTGTTGTAAGGATAAAATAAAAATGTGTGTGAAATTACTTTGTAAATTATGAAGTGCTACATAAACATAGCGTATTGTTTTTATTATGCCTACTTCCAATCATATTAGCTCTCAATCATTTGTCTTGGCGTATAAAAATCAAGATATTTTGTGTTGGTTTTAGCAGAGTGATTTGCACATAAAGATTGAAGTGATTGATTCATTTTTTGCTTTCAGATTTATGATCCAAGGACTAATAATATTTCAAAATCTTGGCAGTCCATGACTGAGGTTTTGAGTTTCCTTTCTCCTTAGTCCTTACAAGTTCAAATGAAGTTGGTTTCCATCGATATCAGACCATGGTCATTCAAACATGGAAGCTCAGAGAGGCTGGGGTGAAGGGCTGTGTTCTCCATATAGACTCATTATATTTTCCTCATAACTTTTCAGTTCAGCAAAGGCACCTTGGCCAGCTGTTCTTCACCAAGTTTTTATTTGATTTAACTGATTTTATAGTTTATTCTGGTGTTAGAACTTTTAGCTATAATGTCTTCACACACAAATAAGAAGGCAGAATAGTAAGAGTGAGCAGTATATTTTGAATGTGTCAATTTTTTATTTTTACAAAGTATATTCAAATGTATTATCCTATATAATCTTTTAAGCATGCCTACGGTCAAAACAACTTTAAAAACTCATTTTACAAATGAGAAATTCAAGGACTTGGCTCCAAAATTGTATTGTCTACACTTTTTTCTTCCTTACAGAAACAATGACTAAGAATCTCACTTATTTGAGAAGGCAATTATGAAGTCAGTTTTGTGTGTAATCCATCCAAATTACACTATTCTGGGGCAGAGGACTGATCAGAGTAATGATATATATTTGTGAGGAAAGGAACTAGTAAAAGTGGCCTTCTTCCCCACGTTACAGAGGGCCCTGCCATTACATTCGTAGGTAGAATCAAAAGTTGAGAGTGTCCTCAAGGCAGGAGCTCGAGGAGAAAGTCTAAATGAGTTTCCAGGAGAAGGCAACACACCATATGGTTTTGAAAAATATTTATTGTAAGCTGTAAGAAGAATGATTACCAAGAACAAAAAACAAAAAATTCCCAATTACACTCTGATACAATGCTTTCTTATTTTCATTTTGATCAATCAAAAGAGTTCTTTTAGACCTATTTAGAGATAAATTTTTGTGAAGAACTCTGTTGTGTGCATAGAAAAGAAAGCACAAGAAGTATACACTAGTTTTGGAGGTTCTCAGTGTTCTGTACATTCTGACTAACTTTTCTCAACTACTTTTCTACTTGGACATCAATGCTCATGAATTTGTAAACAATATTATGTTCTGTGTCATGAAGAGAATTGATGAGTCAGCATCCCCTAAAAGGGTATTCTATTATTGCCTCTGCTATTATCTTTGAAACTACTATGACTCATTCTGCGAGTTATGATGGGTGTGTTCACTCAATGGCAACGTTTTTATGATAGTCAGCTGACTGACAGTAATTGAAATTTTGTGATCTCAGAGGTATAAAATGTGGTGGGACAAAAGCATTTTAGAGTCTATAAAATATGGAAATAGAATATTAAGATGTAAGGATTAGAAACTGTCATGGTACCAGGGACCCAGGGAATTTGATGGGCAAGTAGAGGCAATTCTTGAATTAGGTACAGTACTAGAGATGACTTTTCTGTGCTCTCTGGGAATGATGCAATAATATTTGCTGGTGGAGTATGGGGAAACCAGCTGGGGAAGACATTGTATTTAATAACCCAGGACCAAGGATGATCCTTTTTTCAGATACTGGACCTCCATACTCCAAGCTGATTACTCACAAAAAATAGATATGATTCTACTTAGAGGTGCTAGCTCCAAATTAAACTTTGGCATCCTGAGTATGAATTTGAGCAGAGGATCTTCAAAGTTCTCTAATGTTTGGCAACCCAAACAGTGGTTTTCCAGGATTTTTCCCCTGAATTGAGGAGTCTGTATTGGTCAACATTCATGAATTTGCAATTGACAATGAAGCATCAGAGAAGAGATATGTGAGGAGAAGGAGAAAAAGTGATCATGGGAAAGTCAAACTACAGAGGCATATAAGATACTAAAGGCCACGGAGATAAGAAAAACTATGAGGGAAAGAAGTGTAATAAGCCAGAGAGGAGTGAAACAAGGGATAAAGGAAGGAATATAGTAGAAAGAAAGGGAAATGGAAAGAATGTGGGAAACAGAGATTACAGGAGTTCCTAGTATGATTAAGGAAGTTATTGATACCGGTCCTTTAACTACAAGGTCTCTCCTTACAAATACATTTTACAGTAAGATGACACTAAAAACAAGAATCTAAGAATTTGGGTCAATTCTCACTTGTTTCAGTAACTCAATTCTATCTTTTTGTTCGTGGTCCTTTTGTCTTTACTTAGATTTTGAGGTCTCATTCTTCAGCTTCCAAGACGACAGAGTCTAGCATCATAAAGTGTTTCATATGGTTTCTCCGGCCTCCCTGTCTAGACATAAAACTGTCTGAGGCCAAACACCACATATTCCCTGTACCCTCCAAAGGTCCTAGGCCAGTACTGTGCATATCTACAGAGCTTCGTAAAACAGGCAGGATATATTGGCTCTTTGCTTGAGCATTCATTTACCTTCTGGGAGAGTTAATGAGTGATCTCAGCACCTTTTCAAAGAGTCATCTGCATAGAGCAGCGTTGGATGTGATGCAGTTTTCTTTGGGACTAGGGAGTCCCTACAAAATGCAAACAGGATTGAAGACTGTTTACGTAACGCCCAAGAATTCATTCAAAGGAGACCAGCCTCAGCCATTCAGGTGCTTCCCTCATTGCCATCACAACAGAGTTAGTGTCCCTGCAAATGTGTTTCTTGTTGTTATAGTTTTGTTTTGTTTAAAAATTTTATTCAGAAGCTTCTCTCTTTGGGAAGGTGCTCAGACAATGAGATAAACCAAGGCTATGTTCCCTACAAGTAAAGAAGTCAGTAGATAAAAAAGCCTTCTTCCCCATCTTGCCATCATGAAATTCCTATTCCCTTCTAAAGAAAATCCCCTGGGAACGGGAACATAGTAACTTTTAGTATTACAAGAAGTTTGAATTGGACTGTCCCTGATTCCTTCCAACTTTGAAAATAATTAGATGTTCAGAATGGAATATACAGTGGATTAAGAGACCTAACTTTGTGAATTTAGTCAAGTTGGATAACCTGGCCAGGCTTCGGTTTTCTCATCAGCAAAATGCGGTACTCATTTTATGAATTGACAAATGTAAAAATCACAGAACACAGTGACAAGTGATAAAAGCTCTGTGGATGTTCATTTATGCATGCTGGATAGTTTTTTTATGTATGCATCCCTTGTCTTCTAGGTGTTATTAAATATGATTGTTAGAGCTGACTTGGGACCTGATTCTTATTTAATCCATGTTTCTCAGAAAACAACTAGCATGTGATTGTGGCGGTAGTCATGGTGGAGGTGAGGGAGATGAAGAAGAAAAATCTAAGAGCACAAAAATCAGCTAGTCAGGTAGATAATTTTCTTCAGTGAAGCAGAATGTGTGTCTCTCGTTTGGAAAAGAAACAAGACATTATAATATTTGAGATAGAACTTTTTATGTATAGACAAAATTACTACATTGTCAATATATTATTTCCAGATAGCTCTTCATTTCATCATAAGCTTTTTTATTAATTCTTATGTGATACGATAAAAGTTGGACTTAATTCAGGAGGCCTGGATATGAATCCCATCTCTGCTATTTTCTAGTGAGTTGAACTAGTGCTGGTGACTCACAACAGGCTTATCTCAGACTCGCCTTGTATAACATGAAGGTCCTTTGCTACAAGATTGTGGTTAAAACCAGATGATTTGAAGTCCATCTGAGTACCATGTATGTAGCAACCATTAAATCATTATCTTTGGAGGCCAATAGAAAACTCTACAAGGAGAGAAAAGTGGTGTTTTTTGTTTTCCAGTAAGAAAACAAGTATCAGGGTGTTAAATCTCACAAATTAAAGGCAGAGACATGACTGACACTCTGACATAGAAAGGCAATGCCTATAGAATTGAGGTATAAAAGTGGAGCTCCTAGCACAAGGGGTAAATAGACACCAACAAATCTCAACCTTCACCTTGGGCTCATGCTCAGTTATTTTAAGGAAGGAAGAAAAGAATCTCCTGCATATTGATTACCTACTATGTGCCAAGACTTGTCCTGGACACTTTCAAACATTTAATTCTCCCAAGAGCCATCAAGGTTGATATTAGTATCGCCCAAGGGGGAAACTGAAGCTCAGAGAGTTTAAGCCTATCACCCAAGGTCATGCAGCTGACAACAGCAGAGACTAGATTCTGCTTCTCTGCCATTCTTTCTAATATCAGCTTACTTTCTACCTCCTTGCCTGCCAGGACCACTGCCACCAGCCTGTCAACAAAGCCAGCAAACCTATGAGTTGTCTCAACCTTGTAGCAAAGCTTTGATGTCCCTTTGTTGTTCAAGGCAGGACCCTGGGTGCCATGCTGGGGAGTGGACAGCAACAGTCTCAGGCAGAGCAGGAGGAGACAGAACTGGGGGCTTGGTCACACGGGTGTGGGCTGGAAGGTACAGGGAGTCGGCAGGTCAGAGCTCACTTTCCAGGGAAGTCAGCTAGGCAGGTAGATATCAAAAGCCCAAACAGTCAGGGTCCAGAGACTTAGTGATCACAGAGGCAGGGACAATGGTTCTATTGAACAGAAGACATGAAGGCAAGCAAAAATCCTAGGGTAGGCACTGCTTTTGTTGCCTGCTGTGTGTGAGCAGCTCTGGAGCCTAGGTGTTAAACAAAGTTAGAAGGATCCCTTATACCTGCAGGAAAACTGTGCTACTTATGGAGTGTAAAACAGAGATATTGAATTTTTTTTTTTTTTTTTTTTTTTTTTTTTTTTTTTTTTTTTTTACTGTGGCCAGTACTGCAAAGGGACTTTTATGTTGACTGATACATCTGAGACTTGGGCTTAAGATATGAATAGATAGATGCACCTTTCACATTGCAAGCACTTCATTGTGGTAGCTACAGAAATCTCTAAGAATGGTAAAGTTTTATGACCTCCAACCTCATTCTTTTATGCTCATCCCTTCCACCCATGAATTTGTGTTAAGCACTATCCCCTACTCACACATCTGTTTCCAACCCTTGTCAAAATCTGCTTTCTGATTACACTTCATGGGTAATAACTGTGAGAGCAGAGTAGGGTACACTTCTTTCCTAGGGCAACTGACTCTATTTAGATGGAATTTATGGGAAGTTCACTTAGAGAAGATTCTTCGAGCAAAGACTGAGATGAGGCAGGGCTCTCTGGATCCCCTAACCTCCCAAAAAATGAGCGAGCAGGTGGCTATTCCACCTACGCATAAGGTCAGCCCTGACAGCAGTCAGGCTTTTTTTGTGTCCTGGAACCATTTTCTCAGAGTGACATTGACATATGTCCCCATAAATAAATTAGCAACCCCATCTCAGCTGACATGGTTGGCAGAAACAAGAAGCTCATGTGCCAGTGTGTGGGTTAATTCCCATGCCCATTCCACCGGGAAAGATCAAGTGTATCAATGTGTGCTCATCCTGCAAGCCCTGGGATGCGGAAAGCTTTTCCTTTCTTCTTCTTGGTTTTCACAGGCATATATTTTGACTTATCTATATAAAAAATGCATGTGAGAGGTTGTTAAATTAACAGAGAAGTGATAGAAAGACAGAAGGATAGGTAAGGCAGAAGTAGCATTTTCAGTTTACAAAATAGAAATAGGGACTCCATACTGCTTACTCCCCAAATCGTCAACTGTGCAAGGTAGATATTTTTATTCCTTATATTGTAAAGCTGCTTCTGCTGAATCCCCACACAGAAGACATGAAAAGAAGGTAAACCATTTCTAGTTATTTCTGACTGGCTCCCTCTGAAAGAGTAGGGGCATCTCAAAAATACCTTAATGCTTTCTCATGTAATTCAATAAACAAAATTTGGAGAAACTTGTCTGTGGTGTTGATAAGCATTTTGTGGGATAAGAAAAGAAATAAGTGGAAAAAAATCCTTGTTGCAAATAGTTAACTGGGAGAATCAAGAACAGAAACGCACGGATCAAGTCTATTCAGTAAATATGGATTGAGCACGTGAAATGTGCCAGGCCCTACACTAGCATCAGCTGGGCTCACGCCTATGCTAGAGGAAGCAGCACTCTGTTTCTAAGTACGTAATTTTCATCACAAATGTCAGCTCAGCTTACCCAGTAGAGATGTTTATAACAATACACAAAGTGTTTTATCTACTCACCTACCCACTAATTCATTTATTTATTTTCACTTACTATGTAAAGGGCTTGTTTACTATTACATGCACAACATGCCATTCTTTATGCCATTATATGCACCATATACCATTCAATGGTATGTTGAATATAACGCATATAACGGTAAACAAAACAGATGAAGCCCCTGCTTTTACGAAGCTTGCAGTCTAAGAGCCCTTAAATTTGACCTCATCTTTGTATAAAGACAGCATAAAGTTGACTGAGAGTGACTGCATCTTTCCAATGTAATGAGAATGGTGTTTTTCTTCCTGACTGGGTAAGTGTGAGGTCAAGACCTTCCTGGACTAGGAATTAGAATAGGCTCTAAATAATTTACCATTTTAACTTAGTAAACTTCACATTTCTCTACCTGTGTGTTTTTTTTTTACACTAAATGAGTGTTAGATACTCAAGAAATGTACCGTCCAAAATGAAAACCACTAGCCTCATGTGGCTATTGAAATTCAATGTAATTAACTAATATCAAATAAGATTAACAGCTCACTTTCCCAGTCTCACTGGCCACATTTCCAGTACACATAGCCACCTGTGGCTAATGGTTATCACACTGGTCACTACAGAACATTTTCATTATCACAGAAAGTGTTCTTGGAAAGCCCAGCTCTAGAAAATAATTTCTGGTGTTAATATCTATGATGCTTGTCTTCTGGGCGTTTCACTAAAGAATTCAAGATGTGGATCTTCACTTTGAAATTCTACATTACTTTCTCTGTACATAAATTACGTGGCGTTACTATGCAGACCCATATAGATGTTCATTTTTTTTTTGTGCATATCCTTTATTGCCAACTAGGCTGGAAGCACTTGAAAGCAGTGATCACACAATCCATTTCTGTATTCTAAGTGCTTAGTGCAGTGCCCTGTAGACAGTAGGAGCTTAATAAATGTCTTTGTTGGTGGTGAGAAGGACACTTTCTGATATTCAACAGCACCCTAAAACACTATGAGCTGTGCCTCTAAGCGGCAGAGGGGAGTTAAACCACAGAGAAGCCCTGAGGGACAGATCACGAGTTTGGACTTCGCCACATTGAGTTTGATCCCAAAGGCTATTTCTGCACATCAAGCCATCTGGAGATAGTGTGGGTGCCAGGCATCACGCCTGTGCAGTGATGTATCTCATCCCTTGGTATTTAAATGCTATCTTGGCATGGGACACTGGTGTCCACAGTCAGCCACAGGCATAGAAAAAAGTTCTGACTCCAAGTCGTGGGCTGTAAACTTCATTTCCTCAGTTGAACTCACTTATCTGCTGGGCCCAATCATTCATCCACTTCCACAGTTGCGGTAATTCTCATTCTGGGTCTTGAAGAATATCACAAGAGCCTTACAATAATAAGAAGGCACTAGAATTCTAGGTGATGGGTCATGTCCAATTTTAGTCCAGAGGAAACTGAAAAATGATGTTTGCTCTGTAAGATCGCATCTGCTCTGGAGGATGAATTATGTTAAGTAGCCTTCAACATCACTCAGTTGCATCCAGATCCAGATGTCAAAGGGGACAATACTGCAGCCACTTAACATTTCACGTGATAAAATTGTCCTCTTCTTGTCATTGTCCCCTCGCTTGCTCTGGTCCATTTTCTCAGCTCCATTGTCTGTTTGTATTTGCATCAAAATGATCTGTACTCTTTTGCCCACACTCCTGGCTTTGCAAATTTAAAAAATCAAAACAAAACAACAAAACAAAACAAAAACTCTGAAGCAATAGGTCAGCATTTACTACAAATGTGTTTTTTTTTTCCTCTTGAGACTTCTTTGTTGAAATAAACAAGGAGGTAACTCTTTATTAACTACAATATTTACAGATAAAGGCTCCGAAGACCCAAGAACTTAGATTTCGGAAGCCCTGTGGTGAGGTAATGGTATAGCCAGGACTAGAGACCACGGTGGGACTTGAAACTATGTCAGAAGAGAAATGATATGGTAAGATTTAGATAATCTGGAAAGAATGTCTGCCACAATGTGCCCCTTTGCTTGCTAATTCATTGGTTATTGTGATTATTGAGTACTTAGAGTATATAGGAATATATCTAAATATTGGGGGTATTAAAAGAAGTTTACTGTCATCAGAATACGTTTATAATTTCAGTTTAGGATAGTGTTTGAAAACATAATTAAAATTTTAGTGTAATATACATAAAAAAGAAAACCAATATACAGGCAACAAATGATAACTGAGCTCAGAGGACAAGAATCCTTCATGCAAGTGTTATCACAGGTAAATTATTTTCAGTTTTATAAGAATTAAATGGAGAGTAGAGCTTAGTCTGTCATTCTAAGAGAAGGGAAAACGTAAGAAAAATGCATAGAGATTGGAAAGTCCAATACTGGCTTGAGGGGCACTGATTAGTCATTGAAGAATGTGCAGAAATAAAACAGGAAAGACAGGATGAACCCAGATTCTGAAGGTATTCAGTCCCCTGGCTAGGAAGTATCGTCTTCATCTTGTACAATTAAGAGGCACTCTTCAAAGAATATTTAAATTTCACTCTGCCCTTCTGACCTTATATTACTATGCTATTTACATTCTTGTTTTTGGTTTTTGACTTTAACTCTTTCCCACATCAGTTGTTATCCAAGTTTCAAAGCTCAATCTAAACTCCACATCTTCCAGAGGAGTGTCATCAATTTTTCCAGCAATTATACACAAATCCCATAATCTTCCACTTACAGGATTGATTAGGTATGTTTCTATAATGTTGTCTTATGCCTGTGTAAATTACATAAATCTGTACTTTATAAACACTTTTAAAATGTAAACTTCTTCGGGTCAAAGAGCATCATTCATATCTCCGTTCTTTCAAAGCACAGGCTAAACTTCTAGTTGGGAGAATTATGTTGACACAGAATAAAGAAAAGCAGTAAGGAGTAGGTATTGTTTTAACACTGGTAAATGTAGTGAAATATAACTTTAAAATCTATGAACTCTTAAAATTATTGTCTAGCTTCTATCATTCAATTTTTGCTTTAGGAAAAGAGAAGGAAATGGAATGCATGATAGAATACAACATATTTTATCTCTAAAATTACTTTTAAAAAGAAAGCTGAAAATATTCTGAGACATTTCAAAACCATTCTCTTAAGATACAGAGTTAGTTTTGTGACTTCAAAGTTTGTAGAATATTTATCAGCCTTGGCAAAAAGGTGCCTAGACTTTCAAACATGTGATTATTTGCTCAACGTTTATTGAGATCATACTATATGGAGGTGCTGGGCTAGAAGCCATGGGAAGCACGAAGGTATACACAAAGACTGTAGAAAATCTTGGGAACCTGCACAGGCTTTTAAAATGCTACATGTACATCATTCTTTTTAAGCATGTATTGTAGTATGTGAAATCTCCTGCATCTCCTTCTAGGCTCCAGCTGTTCAATAAGGTCAGCATATTTTGCATCTTGCTTAGTGCCTGGTACATAAGAAATGGTTACTAATAAATGTTTGTTGAGCTCAATTACTATGTGTCACGCATCTTACTGCAAATCCTTTGTAATAACAGATCAGAGCATTCAAACCGTATGGCAAAGATGCATTCTAGCTCCTCCAAGAACAATTAATTGTCCAAAAGACTGACACAGTTTAAACTCATGATGGAAAAGACCAGAAGCTAAAGAGCCAAGTATTCATACAACATTCTTTCTATGAATTACAAACATAATTGCATTTAAGTGAGTTGGAACTGCTAAAAGCATCAGAGGGTCTAGACAATGTTTTCTATTAAAGAGGAAATGTCCTTTGGAATACTACTTTGTGGAAACAAGAAAACAGACAGTCCTTTTCACATGGTTGCATTCTGCATATCTGCTCATAGCAAAAAGTATAGATAGGGGTCTCTTAGTCTTTACATTGAGAAATCAAGCATCAAGGGGTCTAGGGTTTAAACCAAGCTAGGGATGTTGGAACTCAATGACCGTTTGAAGTCAAAACATGTCTTGCCTATTTATTCTTTTGCAAACCTCTTTCTCAGCTCATCCAACTGGGAGTGAGGGTTTTATTATCCCTCCAACAGTTGGTTCCATTCTCTGACATTTTTCTTGTTGCCTGTGATTTTCAAAAGCATCCACTTTTCACAAGTGAAAACTGATTTTGTCCAAACAGATGCTTGTTTCTATATTTTACATTCTGGAAAAAAAAAATATGGGTATGATTTGGTTGGGGAGGGGGCTAGAGAGAAATGGGGAGTAAAATCTTACAGACGCTGGGAGAGGCACAGCTTTGAGCTAAAATTAGAAGCCAACTGAGAGCTGTAAGCAGGAGGAAGGGGGTCTCTAAAGAAAGTTTGTTGTATAATAAAATACTCATTGAAAATATTCTGACAAGGAGCCCTAAGAAAATTCTCACATATCTTAGACTACATGATAAAATGGTTTCTCCCTAAAGCTTCTATGAGAATTGTGGTAAATTAGATTTGGACATGATATTTTAAATTGGTCAGGCAATCAAATATTTCAATCTAATCCTTCAACACTCATTTCCTGAGCACGAATTTTTGTCCGGATCACTGTTAAACTTGAGAAGAAGTCAAGAGAAAAGCAAACAAATAAATGCACAAGCAAATAAAAATAACTTAGATGATGACCAGGAAGAGCTCACCATGTAGGTGGGAAACAGAGAAAAGAAATGTGCAAAAGGTGAACTGGAGGAAATGATACAGAGAGATTTCAGGACTTGTTTCTCTGAGCTGCAGTTGATCTGTCGTTCCACAGCTTAATCCACCACTGCCTCACTCTCTTTGAATTTCTCGACTTTGCTCAGGGTTGGTGTCTTAGTTCATTCAGGCTGCTATAAAAATATATATATAAGCAACAGTTGATAAGACACAGGGTATCCCTAGAATATCCTAGGAATCCTTTCTTCCTTCACAGTTCTGAAGACTAGGGAGTCCAAGATCAAGGTGTTGGCAGATTTGGTGTCTAGTGAGGGCCTGTTTTCTGGTTAATAGACACTGCCTTCTTATGGTGTCCATACATGGTGGAACGGGCAAGGCGGTTCTCTGGGATCTCTTTAATAAGCACATTAATCCCAATCATGTGAGCAGGTCCCAACTTCCCAAAGCCCCAGCTCTTAGTATCATCACAATGGAGGTTAGATGTCAACATATGATTCTGGGGGGTACACAGACATTCAGAACATACCAACTGGGGAAGAGATCTAATCCTCTATGTCCCATATGCTTTCTTGGCCCCATATGCACTGAGGAAATGCCTATTCTCTGCCTTTGTAGGCGTGGGATGGCTATTTGTGGAGATGTGCGCCACTGGCATTAGCTGCCCCTGTCCAGAGCCTGCTGAGCCAGACTATAGGAACTGCATGTGCCCCACCCTCAACACCCTGAATTTCTGAAGGTAGATTTCATAACCCCAGCTACAGTAGTTGGTGCAAATTTTAGAGTCATAAAAACATCCTTACAGTCCACTGAATCAAGCAGCGTAGTTGACCCTTGTGAATGGGGTAAGGGATCTCCTGGATAGTGTCTCACCCTATTACCACCCCTCTGACCCTCCTCTGCAGGCTAGGATGCTGATAAAAGAGATTCCAGCCTTCTTCCCAGATACAGATCACTTAAAGCAGTTGGTCTTCATGTTCCCCTTAGCCCGCTGCAGCACTGAGGGGAACATTCCTGCATGCACAAAAGGCATTCCATGCCTGGTATACATTTAGCACCATTCGGATGTAATTGGAATGGCTCTCTTCTAATCTGGTTTGGGCTCTGATGATAACTGCTTCCATTTATACAATCAGAGCTCACTGCTGAGTGACTTTGCATTCCTCTACATCAAAGGTAATTATTATTTTTATAGTTCAATTAGCAAACATTACATTTCTGTTTGCCTTGCTAAGATGGTACCACCAAATTTAACAATAACACACTATTCTAAAGCTGCCAAGGGACAAGATGCTGTTATAATATTGTAGCTCTTTTTCTTTGTTTGTACACAGGTCATTCAATTCAAAAATGAGAATGCTTCAAATTAAGAATGTTAGACTAGTAAAAGACCTTTCAATCATGTAAAACTAACTTCTCAATTTGGAAGTTAGGAAACTGAGACCTAAATTCAGTGATTTAGCCTAAATTATATCAGTCTGTAAAAGAACCAGCTTTCTAATCAATGTCTTTACATTCCTAGTACAGTATTCATTTTTCTTTCTCCAAGCCCCAGATGCAGTTAAGAGAAGCGAAAGAGATCAGCACTAAAAGAAAATATAAGTGACCCACCATTTATGGAGTATCTCCTGTGTGCAAGGCATTTTAGACAATTTAATGTTTTAAACTTGATACCTAGACCCTAACCTCTACCCTGACACTGAATATCTATATGACCTTGTGACTCAGTTCTCCCTGAGGTTGCATATTCTCCCTTGAAAACCCAGAGGGCTGCCCTAGAATATCCCAGGAATCTTCCCTTGCATGATCATTCAGGAACAAGTGCCAGCCATATCTCATTTTAAGTATCTAACATCCTTTGGATACTCCTGTTATCTTGTTTCTCCAAGCTGGGGGAGTGGTCCCATCATTCTGTAGCAGTTTTGCTATGTGTTCTTGAATTTAACCACAGTTAGAAATGCTTGAAATAGTTTTTTCTCTTTCTTCCTGAAACTGCTGAGATGGACAATCAGGAGGAAGAACATACACCATCCCAGATACTGAGCACAGTGTGGGGGTGGGTGGTCAGAGCTGGGGCCAGCACAGTGGCAACAGCTCTCATTCATTCCCATGGCTTGTCCTGGCTGTGTGGGCAAAGGGCTCTGCAGCAATCCAGCAGCCTGTTTCCATATTATCAGTGCTTTCTCCTCTCTGGCTTTATTAAACACGTTAAGTAAGATGTTTTGCCATGTTCTTACAGAGTCTGTTGCATTGATTATTCACAATGCCATCACCTCTCCTCCCACCCTGCTTGGTACTCCCCCCTTCCCAGCCTTGATTTATTACCTACTATATTGTTCCCAGCACAGACCTTTTTATCACTGTCACATGTGTGGGCCTGGTGATGAGATATACTTGGTAGTAGCTGGAGGGGCAGGATGGAGCTGTAGGAACCAAGCAAGGAAGAAGTTTGCAACTGATTTTATCTTGTTCTAAAACTCATTTCTGCTTATATTCTGGAAAATCTCAAACATAATTATCTTTGTCTGTTTATAAAATAGATAATATAGTGAAATATTTGAAGAGCAATATTTAGGCTTCATAGGTCTGTTTTACTAGGAACCCTGACATAAATTAATAAAAGTTAAAGCAGTCAATTAGTAAACACTTAGTATGTACCAGGCTTTGATGTCTGAAGAAAGTGTAGCCTCTGTAGAGAGAACACGGGTGAAGCCTTGGAACATTAGTATGTATCAGGTTATAAGTGCTTTACTTGGATGATCGCATGTGATTCTATCTTAAAACAATAACCAAAAACAACTTATTGCATAGGTTCTCTTTTAATCCCTCTTTTTCATGTGAAGACCATGAAAACCCAGAGGGCTGCCCTAGAATATCCCTGAAGTTCAAAGAGGTCTAATCATATAATTACAAAGGAGGTAGATCCAAGATTTGATCCCTACATCTTTCTGACCTCAGAAGTACTCTAGTTACTATACAAATTCTATTCTCAGATTTAGACAGAATGATAGAATTTGTTGTTAATGATCTGCATGGATTTTTTCTATTCATGAGTTTAAAATATTTCGCCAAGCCAAGTAAAATAGAAAATATGTTATGGAAGTTCAATATGTAAAACCAAAAACAAAAAAGAATGGAAGAAGCCTGGGAAGAAGTTCTAGAAATCTGCCCATACACATCTCACATTCCTCCAGGTATCCAAGGGCACACCATGTATTTATGAATTTTTGAAGGCCCCAGCTTAATGCAACACCATCACTTAGTAAGGGAAGACAGTGATAACCCAATGTACTAAGTGACAAATCAACCACACAGTCATTGAGTAATCTTACTCCCAGTTGAACATGGAACCACATTTGTTGTAATTTGATTGCCATATATATCATGTTAGATGTAAGAAACAGTTAGTTCATTAACAGCATTAGGTTAACACATTAATAGATAGATCATTTATTCACTCAATGAATCCTAACAGAATGCTCATTATGGGCCAGGTCCTGCTGTGTGTGCTGGGGAAAGGGCAGTAGGCAAAGCACACACACATCCCTGCCATAACGGGGTTTGCATTCTACAGAAGTCAAGAAACACACAAAATGAAAAAGGAAAAATACAGCACATTACTATAGACAAGTTCTAGAAAGAAACCAAAAGTGGGAAAGAGGGAGATCGTGTACATGGGGGATGTGGCAGGCATTTTAGGTAGAGTGGCCAAGGAAGACCCTCAGAAAGACTGAGAAAAGTCTGACAGAGTGAGAGATCTGAGATCACTGATGTCTGGAGAAAGCGTGGTCTGGATAGAGAGAACACGGCTGAAGCCTTGGAACAGCAACCTGTGGGATGTGCTTGAGAAACACCTGGGAGATTAGTGTGGAGGGAGCGGAGTGAACAATCCATATGGTGGTCTGAACTGAGGTCAAAGAAGTAAAACAGAAGAGGTCAAATTAGTAGGGTCTTACAGGTTTATCTTTGATTCTCAAAGAGATGGGAAACCAATAGAGCCTTTTCAGCAGAGAAAGAACTTGATATGAATTGTTGTTTGTTTTTTAATTCATTACATTCAAATTATGTTATAGGGAGGTAAGGAAAGAAGTAAAAAGACCAATTAGGAGCCAAACTTCAATTTTCTTCCTCTCGTTCTATCTCAAACATTTCACTATGACAGTCTCAAAACATAAAACAAAGATGAAATAATTTCACATCCTTATGTTCACCACTCAGATTACATCAGAAACATTTCACTACAGTTTATCACGCATCCATTCATCCATCCAGTTATCCCTTCATCCCATTTCCTTGATGAGACTCAAACCAAACTCCAGTCATCAGCCCATTTTATTCAGGTAATACAGCATACAACCAGAGTTCAACTCTGCCATTTTTTATTCTTCAATACAAAATCCATATTCAAAGAAATGCATAAACCTTAAAAAAAACTTTCACTGAGTTCTGATAAACACACGCCTCCATGTAACATATAATTCTATCAAAATATAAAATATTCATTATCATCTCAGAAAGTTCCCTTTTATCTCTTCCCAGTGAAAGCCTGTCCCTATCCTCCAGAGATAATCACTAACCTGATTTTTTCCATAATAGATTAGTTTTACCAGCTATAGAATTTCATATCAATAGAGACATAAAGTATGTATTCATTTCTGCCAGCTTTCTATCAGTGTGTTTTTGAGATTTATTAATGTTTTTCCATGTAGTAGTAACATGTTCCTTTTTATTGCTAAGTAATATTCCACTAAATAAATACCTCAACTTTTGTTTATTCATCATCTGATAAACACCTGGGATGTTTTCAGATTTTTATTGAGAAAAGTTTCTAGGATTTTTTTTTTTTTTTTTTTTTGGAGACAGGGTCTCACTCTGTTGCCCAGGCTGAAGTGCAATGGCATGAACATGGCTCACAACAGCCTTGACTTCCTGGTCTCAAGCTATTCTCGCACCTCAGTCTCACGAGTATCTGGGACCACAGGCATGTACCACCACACTCAGCTAATTTTTTAATTTTGTAGAAATGAGGTCTTGCCACATTGCTTAGGCTGGTCTCAAACTCCTGGGCTTAAGCAATCCTCTTGCCTTGGCCTCCTGAAGTGCTGGAATTACAGGCATGAGCCACAACACCTGGCTAAAAATTTTATACAATAATTTTTGTGGTTATATATTGTCATTTATCTTGAATTAATATGTGGAGATACATTACTAGGCTATAGAAAGATCTATGTTTAGTTTTTTCTTTAGTTTGCCTAATAGATATTCTTATACATCCTTTTGTAAAGTGTTTTATTTGCCCAATTCCAATGGAGTTGCTTGGCTTTTAATTATTGAGTTGTAGGAGTATTTTTGAGTATTAGATTTTACAGTAAATATCTTTAAAGAAATACCGTAGGGACAGATTTATAGGTATAAGCTACCACTAAAGCCATCAACAACTGCTCTGCTACTTCACAGTGACAGTGACCAGAAATTTCATTTTAAAACATTAAACCTGTCTTTGTTATTTTCAATATGCATTAATTTTCTAGGATAAATGGAATAGAGTATAAAACCAACATAGGAAAAATGTAAATGTCATAAAAGCAGACAAAAGAAACACAGAAAGTTGAAAGTATTACAAATTAAAATAAATCTAAATATATCATTTATTACAATATATAAAAATGGACTTAACTTGGGTCAAATCAAAGATTGCCTAATTATATGAAAAATATAGCTAACTATATACGCTTTACAAGATGACTAATTAAGAGATAAATACCCAGAAAAGAGGAAACAGATTGAAAAAGATATATTAGTAAAATATCAACCAAAAGTCAGCTGATTTGGCTATATAAACACAATATAAAATATAATGTTGCAGAGATAAAGTGTGCCACTATATCAGGATTTCAGTTTGTTAGAGTGATACAACAATTCTAAATTTGTACGCTCCTAACTTTATAGATATAAAATATGTGAAATAAAGATTTACAGAACTATTAAAAGAGATGAACAAATCTACCATCAAAATTTAGGAGTTCACATATTAACAATCATAGATCAAGAAGAAAGAATGAGCAGTCAGAATACAGATATATGAACAACATCGCTTAAAGTTTGACTAAATAGATACACAAACAACATTCAACCCAACAAGTGAAGAACAAAAGTTTCTTTCTAGTACATTTGGGACCTTTATTAAAACTGATCCTAAACTAGGCTTTGAAACATATCTCAACCCATGTTAAGGAATCTGGCATGTTTTCTGATGACAATATAATTAATTTAAAAACAATTATGAAATAAAATTAAGGCCAAAACAAGAAGATGATAAAATACTACATAGAAGTATTAAAATATATTTCTATATAATGCACAATTCCAAGTAAAAAACAGAGTGGATATTTAAAATACTTAAAAAGAATGGAAAAAAATACATAAAAAATTTTGTAACAAACTGGTAATTATAAAACAGTAGTCTTAAATGATTACAAAAGTAAAAAAGACTAACATCAATAATCTAAAAGTTAGAAAACTAAATACAGAATAAACCCAAAGAAAGAACTTTTTAAAAATTAATTTTTTTTTCTTAAGAGACAGAGTCTTGCTCTGTTGTTCAGGCTGTAGTGCAGTGGTGTGATCTCAGCTCACTGCTGCCCTAAACTCCTGGGCTTAAGCAATCCTTCTGCTTCAGCCTCCTGAGTAGCTGGGACTACACGCATAAACCTGAGCATTCCTCTGCCTAATTTTTTAATTTTATTTTTGTAGAGATGGGGCCTTGTCGTGTTGCCCAGCCTGGTCTCAAACTCCTGGCTTCAAGAAATCCTCTCATCTTGGCCTCCCAAAATGCTGGGATTACAGGTGCGAGCCACTATCTCCAGTCAGAAATATTTTTTTTTTTAAAAGAGAGAAGAAATTAATAGCATATAAAATGTAAAGACATAACCAAGAGGATTCATAAAGTCAACAATGAAGGCATTAAAATGACTAATAAAATTGACAAATCTCTGCTGATGGTGATCAAGAAAACAAGGTAAAACCACAAATGAGTAAGTGTTAGTTTTGAAAGAAGAGTCATAAGAATTATGGCAGGGCTTAAAAATTTAATAGGTGAACATTATGAACAAGTTTATTCCAATTTGTTAGAAAACTTACATGTAACTGAAATATATATATATAAAAAATATAAATTACCAAATATTCTCATATCATAAGTAGAATAAATAAACATTAAAATCACTGAAATATTGCAATGGTTAACAAACCTGACAAAGACAAATCCAGATAGTTTTACAAGGGAGTATTTTTGTCTTAGAATTTCCCCAGAAGCCAACCTTGAACCCAAGGATTTGAGTGAAACTGTTCCTTTGGAAAGTGATCCCAAGAATTACTGATAAAGGTAGGGAAGAGAAGAAGGAAAGAGAAGGAATCCTATAAAAATATGTTTGTGAGCAGTTTGCTTATGGGCAATTGAGCTGGGTCCCAGGAGGAACCTCTGAGTGATTATGTAGTCAAAGACGCCGAAGTTTTGCACCTAGGAGAAAGGAATATGGGGTATTTATACATTGACACTGTTATCAGTTGAGAGCTGCTCCGAGGGGCATTTACTCCCCAGCATTGCTGTCCAGTCTTGGAAATGGGCCTACTGGCCTCCAAACGTCAGAGAAAGCCGTCAGGCAGAGTCACTAGTGATTACAGCAAAAAATCATCTGTGTGTCTGGGACTGTGAGTGCTGAGGGTTTAGTATTGCTACTATTTGCTATAACTAACCCTTAAGAAGCAGATAATTCCAATCCTCCCAGTATATTTGTATTATTAAAAAGGAGGGAAATTACAGGCAAATACATTGTTAAACTAGAGGCCAAAAAATCTTAATTTAAATGTTAGTAAATCAAATTTGGCAGTATATCAAGTTGGGTTTATCACAAAAATGCATGCTTGTTTTAATAGTAAGCAGTCTATTAGGGTAGTTCATTACATAAACAGATTAAAAAGAGAAGAGCCATAAGAATATCTCTATAGACAAAATGTAATTTCAATATATGATTTTAAAATTTTCTATTACATAAGAAACAGAATGGAACTATCTTAACCTCATAAAAAGGGACAAAAAGGGCCAAACTAGAAAATATTCTACATCATCAATAAATATTTGAAGTATTTTTTTGGCTGGGTGCGGTGGCTCACGCCTGTAATCCCAACATTTTGGGAGGCTGAGGTGGGCGGATAACAAGGTCAGGAGATCGAGACCATCCTGGCTAACACGGTGAAACCCTGTATCTGCAAAAAAATACAAAAAATTAGCCAGGCATGGTGGTGGGCGCCTGTACTCCCAGCTACTCAGGAGGCTGAGGTAGGAGAATGGCGTGAACCCGGGAGGCGGAGCTTGCAGTGAGCCAAGATGGTGCCACTGCACTCCAGCCTTGGCAACAGAGCGAGACTCTGTCTCAAAAAAAAAAAAAAAAAAAAAAAAAAAAAAAATTAAAGTATTTTCTTTAAAATCAAGAATAAGGCAATGATGCGCATTATCATCACTGCACTCAACATTGTGCTAGACATCCAAGTCTAGTAAAGTAAGATAAGATAGACGTAAAGCCATAAGAATTGAAAAGACATAAACAAAACAAATTATTTTCAGATGATACAGTTGTTTACATAGAAAACCAAAAAGCATTTACAGAGAAAGTATTAGTAATAATAAGAGAGTTCATCAGTGTGTCTGTGGGCTGTAAGATCAATATACACAATCAATTGCATTTCTATATGGCAGCATAATTCAGAAAATATAATTAAGGAAATATTTCCCTTTACAATAGTATCTAAATATATAAGGTGTCTGATAATAAAATAGCAAAAGATGTGCAAGACTCCTAGGGAAAATTGTAAAGGATGTTCAAAATAAAAGATATAAAATGTCTATTGACAGTTTATAAAATGTGACCACTCTTTTTGTATTGATCTATGCATCAATGCAATGACAATCAAAATTCCAATAAAATTTGAGTGGGATTGACAAGTTGATTTCAATATTGTATGGAAAAGCAAATGAGAAAAATAGCAAGACTTTCCTGAAGAACAAGTGGAGAAAATTATACCTATTAGATATCGAAACATAGTATACAATTAAACCAGCTAGGACAGTGTGACGTTGGATTAAATAATAAATTCTTTAATAAATAGAGTGGAAAATCAGTCTGTTATATGAAATACATACATTTATAGTAAATTGTATGTAACTCTGAATATAATATGCATTATAAATAATGCATTATGAATGATTACATGTTTTATATATTATCTATTTTATCACATGGTATACAAATGTCAATTCTAAATGGAATAAATATTTAAACATCGACACAGTGAGAGAGAGAGAGAGAGAGTGACTGGGACAGAGAGGTTGAAAATAATAAAAATATTCTTTGGGAATCTTCTTACAACTTTCAGTAAGTTTAAATTATTCAGAAGAAAATATAGGACAATATCTCCATGAGACAAGATACAGGAAATTATAGTAAACAAAAAACAAAGAGTCTTAATTTAAAATAAATTATCGATGAATCTGGCTAAATTAAATTTAAAAGAATGTTCATTCATTAAGAGAGACATTAGTCAGCTAGGGCTACCATAACAAGATAGCACAGACTGGGTGATTACAACAACAGACTATTTTCTCACAGTTCTGGAGGCTAAAACATGATCAGGGTGCTAGCAGGGTTGGTTTCTGGTGAGACCTCTCTCGAAGGTTTGCAGATGGCTCCTTCCTGTGGTGTCCTCACATGTTTTTTCCTCTGTGCCTGCTTATGGAGAAAGAGTGCTAATGTTTCTCTTCATATAGAGACACCAGTCCTATCAGATTAGGACCCCATCCTTATGACCTCATGTGACCTTCCTTATCTCCTTAATGGCCTTATCTCCAAATATAGCCACATTGCATTTTCAGCATATAAATTTGGGGGAGACACAATTCAACCCATCACAGACGTGTAGAAATATTAATTTTAAAAAATGAGCAGAAGGCACCAAGTAGAAAAAGAGATTTGCAACACATGTAACTGGGAAAGAAATCACATTTAGATCATACAAACAACTTATCAATCAGTAAGAAGAGACAAATAAGATAACAGAAATTAGGCAAGAGACTTAAAAAGGCTTTCACAAAAGACATGCAAATGGACAATTAACTTATTAAAATATGCTCAACTCCATTAGAACCCAGAGAAATGGAAATTAAACCAGAAGGAGATATTTTACACCCATGTGATTTATAGAGATTAAAATGCTTGACAGCACCAAGTATTGGCAAAGCTGTGGAGCAGCAGCAAAAGCACTTTGGTGTACAATTGAGCCTCACCTGGGTAAAGCTGAAATCCACACATACTTCATGAGGATCAGAAAATAAATGGCCTGATATTTGTAACAGAATAAAAAGGAAATGTCTCAAATATTCATCAACAGGAAGTTAAGAAATTGTGACATAATTTTACAATGCATAGCAATGAAGAACGGAGTTACATCTATTTACATCAACTTAGATGAACTGCAAAAATGTCCTATTGAGAATACAAGATGAGTCACACAAAATTATGTATAATACAATACCATTTATAAAATATTGGAAAACTAAAATGAGCATTGCTTAATGTTCTGTGTTCGTGTGTATGGATGTTTTTGTGTCCGCCTGTGTGTTAACAACTACAAAGACAGATCTTAGCTTCTAAATACCTTTCTCCATTCCAAAGAACCAGTGACTCTTGGTGACTGTGGCTGATAAAGTCCTGAATGAATCAAAAACATTGTGTGTTGGGGTGTGCATGTGTGTGTGTGTGTGTGTGAGCTTGCATGCACACATGTGCCAGAAAATAAGGAAGTTCATTAGAAATGATGGAGTACATCTGAAGGATGCAATAATTTGCCTGAAGATACTTTTACTGGCCAAATATGGAAAAATTTAAGTTCATCAATTACTTATTCCTGTGTAACAAATTACCACAGACTTAAAAATGTAAAATAACATCTGTTTGTCAGTTTTGTAGGGCAGATCAAAAGTCTAGGCTTGATTGGGATCAAATGAGACCCCGAGCTTGGTTGCTGTCAGTTAGCATGTACATAAGGATCCACCTCCGACATCACATGGGTTGCTGGCAGAAGACTGAGACTCTGTCTTCTTGCAAGCTGGTGGTGGTGGGTGCTCCAAGCTCCTAGAGATCACTCACATTTCTTGTTATCAGGCCTCCACTTTCAAAGCCCATAAAAGGGAATTTCTCATAACAAATCCCTTTCATATTTTGAATCTTTCTTATCAGAAAGAGGATCACCAACAGTAGGACAAATTCATATCATATGTCTCCTGATATGCTGCACTGAGAAGGACTCAATATCACTTCTACTGCACTCCTGCCAACAGTGGATAACATGAATCTAATCCTGAGCAATCTTCAGGCAAGCCCTGACTGAGAATGTTTCTTATTAAAACAAGACCAACACTTCAAATATGTCAATAGTACAGTAAGAGGTTCATGTTAAAGGAGAATAAGGAAACAACATAAGCAAATGCAATTTGATCCCACATTAGGTCCTCTATTAAAGGGATAAATAATATTTTCGGGATAAAAGGACCTTTTTGGAATGATTAATGAAGTTTAAATATAGATGAGATTACATAATTTATATTAAAGGCAAATTTTCTAATTTTTATAATTGCTCCATGATTTTGTAAGACAACATCCATGTACTTAGGAAATAAACAAGCAAGTATTTTGGGATAAAAGGTCATACATGATTCTGCAATCTAATTTCAAATGTTTACAGGAAGAAAAATACATGTCTATATACACAGAGAGAGAGATTGGGACGGAGAGGTTGAAAATAATAAAAATATTCTTTGGAAATCTTACAACTTTAAGAAAATTTTAAATTTTACCAAAATAACAACTTACAAAAACAAAAAGATAAAAGCAAACATCAAAAAAGGAAGGACAATGATTAACTTAGGGAAGAGAAGTCATTTGGTTTCAAATGGGTA
The DNA here is from genome assembly GCF_001698545.2 of Rhinopithecus bieti. Taxonomy (NCBI): domain Eukaryota; kingdom Metazoa; phylum Chordata; class Mammalia; order Primates; family Cercopithecidae; genus Rhinopithecus; species Rhinopithecus bieti. The sequence continues at coordinate 2,037,364 of NW_016811396.1, read as the reverse complement.
GGAAATAAAGGAAATTCAGCATCGTTCTAGGCATTGGCAATATTTTGGTTATAAAAGTGGATTCTGACTACACAAATCTATATTACGTTTTTGGTTCTTTCCTTTTACATATAAATCATTAACCTTTTGTGGATCAAATACTTCATAAATTAAAACAAAGTAAAAGAATAAATGATGGAAAGAAGATAGAAAAGAAGGTAGGAAGGAAGGCGGAGCAGGAAAGGCAAGCAAGCAAGTCATCTTGGCCTCTTTTAGGGACCACTTGGGTTCATATGCCACAGTGGTGTTTCCCAAAGTGTAGTCTTCAGGGACTATGGTAGTTAATTTTATGTGTCAACTTGACTGAGCTTTGGGATGTCCAGATATTGGGCCAAACATTATTCTGTGTATGTCTGTAAGGGTGTTTCTGGATGAGATGAATATTGGAAAGAGTAGACCAAGTAAAGCAGATTGTCCTTCATAATGTGGGTGGGCCCCTTCCAAGCAGTTCAAGCTCTGAGTAGCACAAAAGGCTGACCCTCTTACCAATAAGAAGGAACTTCTTTTGCTTGACTACCTTCAAACTGGGTTATCAGTTTTTCCCTAACTTCAAACTTGAATTGATATTTTGACTCTTCCTGGGTCTCAAGCCTCCTGCAGTCTTTCAGGTTAGAACTACATTATCAGATCACTTGGTTCTCCGGCCTTTGGACGTTGACTGGAACTACATCATCAGCTCTCTTGGGTCTTCAGCTTCTCAACTGATTATCTTGGGAATTGTCAGGTGTCATAATTGCATAGTTGCATGATTCAATTCCTTCTATTTCCTTATAATAAGTTATGTGTGTGTATCTCTCTCTCTCTCTCTCTCTCTCTGTGTGTGTGTGTGTGTGTGTGTGTAATCTCCTTCTCTCTAAAGCCAGTTTCTCTGACAAACCCTTGCTAATACAGACTCCTACCTGTATTTCAAAATCACTTGATCTGCTTATTAAAAATGCAGATTCATGAGCTCCACCGCAGACCTGCTGAACCTAAAACTCTGATTTGTTGTGATAATCTGTTTTAAACAAGATCCTCCCTACTTTATCTAGAACCAGATTTAGAACTACCACACATTGGAATTTAATGGAGCACATATTCATACCAAATCCTGTTTGCTGTTGAGTATTTATTAAGATAAAATGGTTTCAGAGTCTGTGAAACATCTCAGGTTATTTGTTAGGGATCACATTGCATTTGTTGTCTTGTTTCCTTATTCTCCTTTAACATGAACCTCTTCCTTACTAATATGATCAACATGTTTGAGTGTTGGCTAATTTTATTCTGGAAACATTCCCAGTCAGGGTCTGCCTGAAGATTGCTCAGGATTAGATTCATGTTATTCACTGTGCAGTGGAAGTGATATTGTGTCCTGCTCAGTGCACTGTATAAGGAGGCACACGATGCGGATTTGTCCTACTGTTGCTGATCCTTTCTGATAAGAAAGATTCAAAATATGAGAGGAATCTAATGTGAAAAATTCTCTTTTCTTGGCTTTGAAAATGGAGGCCTGATGACAAGAAATGTGGGTGATCTCTAGGAGCTTGGAGCACCCACCACCACCAGCTGGTAAGAAGATGGAGTCCTAGTCTTCTGCCAACAATCCATTTGATATTAGAAGTAGATTCTTATGTAGATCCTCTAGATAAAAATCCCAACTTCGGTAAAAAAAAAAAAAGAAAACAAAAGCAAAACAAAACTTATGCCTCCTCAAGTGTCCCCTGTCTTGGTAAATGGCATTAACATGGATTGATTTGTACGAAATAAAAACTAGAGGGTCATTCTTTACAACTAACTTTCATCCATTGTAGCCAATAAATCAACAAATGTGGGTTTTATCTTTTACATATATCTCCATTTCACCACTTTTCCCCAAGCTCACTTTCTCTAACAAAAGTGTTCTTCTACCTTGACTATTGCAAAAAACCCTCAATCTCCCATTCTCTAGTATTGCTGCTTCTAAGAAATTCATCATACCTCTGCTCTTCCTTTTCCAAAGTAAAGTAACATCAGTTTTACTTTCTTTTTTCCCTACAAGCTCACAAGCTAAATTAAGAGTCATAATGGTTTTATAATGCTTTTAGTATTAAAAACCGAAATCTATATCATGATATAGATGACTATGAGTGCTGTGGCCTTCATTGATTCTGTACCATTACTATAGATCTTCTCATCTTTCTTAAAAGATCCTCGCTCTCTTCCACCTCAGTTTTCTCATTTTCTGTTCCTTTGCTCAGAATACTTTTCCTTCACATTAAAACACTGCTTACTCTTCATGACATCCACATCTTTGGTCAAATATCTCCCCAAAGTCTTCCCTGAGCACATTAACTAAAATTACTTTCATGCCATCACTCTCTATTTCCTTTTCGGCTTAATATTTTTCATAGTATTTATTATTGTCACAAAATTGAATTATATATTTGGCTATTTACTTCCTTTGCTTACAACTTCCATGAACCCTCAGATAAGGTCAGTGTCTACTATTATATATATATTATATATACTGTATATATTATAGGGTACTATAGATATGCAATCAAAATCGTTGTCTTTAATGTAATGTAATTGGCATCCTTGAAATGTTTAAAAGTATTTACAATCATAGGACAATTCTTTATTTCATCAAAAATGTATAATCTCTATGAGGGAAAGACTGTCAGTTTTTTTCTCATAAATATATGAATAGCATGTTATAAAACTGCATGATATTTTCTCAATAAATAGTCTTTGAAGGAATACATTCAACTATAAATGCGTGAACATCATTCAGGTTCTGCTTCTCTCCTTGACCTCAGGTCCAAAGACAACCTTAGTCTTCCTTTCTTTTTCACCCTTTTAGCTATGGCAGAGTAAGACTAAAATATAATGATCAATGAGTGCCTGAAAATTAGATTATGATAATTGGAATTTATGGCAATATGATGAAAAGTCTAATCTACAGTAAACGTACACAAAAAGAAAAACACATTGAAATAAACAAATTTTGTAGCATAAAAAGTTGGGATCACTAGTAAGGGCTGCCAGTATACTCTCAGATGTACCATCCTCAACATGTTTGAAACAATCACACCTTGGAAGTCTTTTGAGAGACATGAGTGTTTGTCACGGGCCTCAAGCAGGGCAGGACCTTCAGGACCTTGGCAACAGCTTTGCCCAGTGTACAGGGCATGAGGCAGAGAACTGGGAATGTACAGCTCAGAATGTCTATGTCAAAAGACAGGGCACAGTGCCTGGGAGTTAGCGCTGTCTCTAGGCATGGCTCAAGTGCTAGCTGCCATCACCATTTCAAGGTGAGGAAGGTAACTCAAGGTCTCAGATGGAGGGGTAGGTGGCATCTGAAATGTGGGTCTATGGCAGATAGAGTTCCAGAGGTCAGAGTTCTGCAGACTTTTGAAAGGGGATTGGAAGGAGCAATGAATATGTGTATTAATCAGGGTTCTCTAGAGGGACAGAATAGGATATATAATTAAGGTATTAATTCAGATGATCACAAGGTCCCACAATAGGCTGTCTGCAAGCTGAAGAGCCAGAAAGCCTGTCTGAGTCCCAAAGCTGAAGAACTTGGAGTCTGATGTTCGAGGGCAGGAATCATCCAGCACGGGAGAAAGATGTAGGCTGGGAGGCTAAGCCAGTCTCTCTTTTCATGTTTTTCTGCCTGCTTTATATCCTGGCCGTGCTGGCAGCTGATGAGATGGTGCCCACACAGATTAAGGGTGGGTCTGTCTTTCCCAGCCCACTGACTCAACTGTTAGTCTCCTTTGGCAATGCCCTCACAGACACACCCAAGATCAATACTTTGCATCCTTCAGTTCAGTCAAGTTGACACTCAGTATTAACCATCACAGTATGTGAGCAGCTTTAGTAGGTAGATGAAATATCTAGCTGGAACCAGAACTAAGGCAAAAGCTTGTTAATTTGATTAGTGGTATCCAGGGTACTCAATCATTCATATGTGAACACTTGAGATTTCTCTATGAATCAAATGGAACAAATAAATAAGAAAGAGAAATTGAACAAAAGCTAATAGATATTGGGCCTTCACTGTGTCCAGGTAGTTTCATGCAATATCTCTTTGATTCCTCACAGTAGCCCTTCAAAATGCGTAAGCATTTGGTGGGAAAGTGGTATGCTGTCATTTAGGGATACACGCTCTCCAGTAAGAAATCCTTCTGGACATTTTGGTCCTACTTCTCTTCTTACTCTGAGAACACTGAGATGAATAACTTCAGAAAGATGCAAAATGATCTCAGGTGCTCATGTTACGGAAAATGCAAATGAGGTTCAGAATGGATAAAATATATCCTAAAGGTGACAATAGCTAGTATAGTAGGCAGAATAAGTTCTCCTTTCTCCACCAAAAAATGTCTACTTCCTAATTCTTGAAACCTGTGAATATATTATGTTACATGCAAAAGGGAAATCAACATAGAAGATGGAATCGACGTTACTAATCAACTAACTTTAAAATAGGTATATTATCCTAGATTACCCATGTGGACCCAATGTAATGAAAAAGGCCCTCAGATGGGGAAAAGGGAAGGAGCGTCAGAGTGATACGATGTGAGAAAGACTCCACTGAACATTACTGCCTTTGAAGTTGGAAGTGGGCTGGCAGCCAAGAAATGTGGACAGGCAACATTGCAGCTGGAAAAGCAAGAAAACAGATTCTCCTGTAGAGCCTCCAGAGAGCAACATACGCATACGTTAATTTTGGCCCAAGGAATTTCTGGCCTCCAGAACTGTAAAATCATAAATTTGTGTTGTTTTAAGGCACTAAATTTGTAGTAATTTGCTACAGGAGCAATGGGAAACTAAAATAGGTAGTATATTGTGGAACATAGTCCTCTGACTCCAAAGCCTGTGCCATTTTCCTTCTTATGTGTCACTTCAATTACTGACTACCATACTGTGAGACAAAAGGGTAGATGCAACCTAGGTCAAGCACAAAAGTCAAGTGGTCAAACTTATACAGGGTCAAACCTACCAGAAGGCTTGCCTGATACTCCATGGACTGGGCAAGACTGTTGCTTCTCAGTTATATTGTACTTGAGATGGAATCTAAGTCAGTGGTTCTTAACTTTGGCATGAGTATATTGGAATCATATAGGCATTTTTCAAAATTCCTGATTCCCAGGTAACATCTTGCCTTACATCCCCATGGTCCCGAATCAAGAGTATTGGCAATTAGATGCACTCTGAAGTAGCATAATTTGTCTTCAGTAATCTCTTTCTCTTTCTCCTTTCTGATCCCAGGTGTATACCCCTGTCATTTAGTCACTCACCTTGATGCTGGCTTTCCCAGTTTAAACCTGCTTTTAGAACTTCCCTGTTAGAAAGAAAAGTCCAGAAATAATAGGAGAGGAATGCTAAGCATTATTACATATATATGACATAATATCAAAAAAATTATATATAATATCAAAAAATTAAGTGAAAATGTGCAATTTTAAGTTTTAATTAGAAATATTAGTATAAATCTATGATTATTTTATTATAAATATTTTTTATTTCCATCTACTTAAAAGGCCTAGAAACAATAACAAAACCATTAATAATGAGCATTTCCTTAACCCACATTATATTCTCTAAATAACAATTAAAGAAAACAAAGTTCCCAGATTAGGTCATGATGAATCTGCACTACATTTTCATTCCAGAAAGCGAGGGAACTCTCAAAGACATCTGAGGTTCTCAGGAGCCAAGTTGAAGTGGAACAATTTGAACAACAAAAATAGTGTCTGAAATAAATTGGTTAGATAAAATATTGTTAAATCCATGAGTTTGTAATAATGATACTAAAAAATATTGACCGCTTTAGGATGATCTTAGGGAATCAATTCATTATCTGGAAACCAGAAAACAAGGAAAAAGAAAGAACACTTTAGAAGTGTGATAGATTGAATCATTGGTCCCAATTCCACCCCCATTCTTCACCTGCATGTAACTTTGAAATTCCCACTCCCTTAGGTAAAGGGAAATACACGTCACTATCTGATTTTGCCTTCAGCAAGGGATTAACGGAGGTGGGTAGGGGCAAACCACAAAGTGCCAGTTTTGAGCAGAGGTTTTCGGAGCACTCACCTGTACATCTTGACCATTTGTTATTTTGCTGTGATCATAAGTAAAACATGCTTCAGTTATCCTTTTGGACCAAGGAAGATAAAATACATGTGGTTCTTACTCAAACACCCTTTCAGGGTTGAGCTGCCCACAGCCTGGAGTGGATCAACAGAGCCACCCCAGGCAACTCACTGATGTGAGAAACAGTTATTGTTGAATGTCCATGAGGTTTTGTGGCTGTTTGTTAATAATAGGTGAAGATAAAAACTGACTCCTTTGTTGAAATGATAAATCAGAGTAATCAAATTATTGATGAGAGAATGTTTTTTGTTGTGTAAGTATCCACGCTACTTAGTGAGAAATGAACATTAGATATTTATTGTATTACAATCCCTAATGAAATAACATATCTAGGTAATAATCAACAATGGGTGCTAAAACACTATGTGAAAAGCTAACAGGGAAGTTTTTATTTATTTATTTATTTATATTTTTTATTATTATTATACTTTAAATTCTAGGGTACATGTGCATAACGTGCAGGTTTGTTACATATGTATACTTGTGACATGTTGGTGT
>NW_016811396.1:1978209-2028279 GCF_001698545.2 Rhinopithecus bieti | reverse complement strand
CAAACTCATCCTTTTTTATGGCTGCATAGTATTCCATGGTGTATATGTGCCACATTTTCTTAATCCAGTCTGTCACTGATGGACATTTGGGTTGATTCCAAGTCTTTGCTATTGTGAATAGTGCCGCAATGAACATACGTGTGTATGTGTCTTTATAGCAGCATGATTTATAATCCTTTGGGTATATACCCAGTAATGGGATGGCTGGGTCATATGGTACTTCTAAGTTCTAGATTCTTGAGGAATCGCCATACTGTTTTCCATACCATCTCACACCAGTTAGAATGGCAATCATTAAAATGTCAGGGAAGTTTTTAATGGTTGGATAGGGCTGACAGCACCACTAATCACCGTTCAGTTTTAACATCAAAAACTTAAACAGAAAAAACAAAAAGGACAACCAAACTTTATGTTCCTGCTAATAGAAATACACATCACTGTTATGAAGAATTCTTGCCAAAGTACCCTACATAAAGTTGATGAAGATTCTAGCTCAACTACCAGTTTGTGGAAATATGGACAAAATTGGATCATATTAAATACTATCGCAGGAATGCAATCTTCAAAATTGAGAAGAGAAGGGACTCTATGGAGTGTCCAGTTTCTTCAACAAATAGTTTGCAAGTAAGAAAATAAAAAAAAAGAAAAAGAAACTTAGATGAAAAAGAAAGACTCAAAAAACTCAAGAACCCTATTTTGGATCCTGATTTAAATAAATAAAATGGAAAGAAATACGAAGAGAGAAAATCGAGCACCTGTTATTGTTTGATAATGTTCAGGAATAAAAATTTTAAGTTCAATGATGATTTTGTGGTTGTTTTAAAAGAGTGACTCATACATAGGAGTTTATGTTGAACTATTTATGCAAGAACTTATATTGAAATTATGCAGGTTGAGGCAGAAATTGTGGGGGATTTAAGAAAGCAAAGTTAGTCATAAAATGATAATTATTGAAGGTGGGTAATGTATCTGTGGGAATTTATCTAAATATTTCTCTTTTATATGTTTGACATTTTCTGCAAATTTTTTCTGAACAAATAAATCAAATGTGGTATATACATACACTGGAATATTGTTGGGCAATAAAATAATAAAATATTAATACATTCTATAATGTGGATGAAATTCAAAAACCCTATGTTAGGTCTAAGAGTCTAGACATAAAAGAGCACATAGCATATGATACCATTTATATAAAGTGCCCAGAATAAGCAAATCTACAGATACACAAAGTAGATTAGTGACTACCTAAGACTAGGGTATGAGAAGATTTAGAGATGATAGCTAAAAAGTATGGAATTTCTTTTTCTGGAGTGATGAAAATGTTGCAAAATTGATGTTATGATGGTTTCACAACTCTGAATATAATAAAAAGCCATTGACTGGTACATTTTAAACAGGCAAATTGTATTATATGTTAATTATGTCTCAATAAAGCTGTTACCCACCCAGCCCCAACAATGTTTTCAAAAATTGTTTTAAAAGAAAAGAATGGTTCTTATGTTGGGCATGGATAACTCAAAGTGCAATAAATCATTGAGTTCTGTTTTCTAGAGACATTTCCATTTTAAGCCCAGTCTCCAAATTGTGAAAAAACAATTATTTGTTATCTGACAACAAGAACTTAGGCATTAAGGGTGATGTTTTGATGATCTGTGGGCTCTTCTAAGATGAAGTTATATCTTGCAAGTTTAGCCAGAATCAGACTTTGGGATCTATGCAGGACCTGGGCAAAGTGTCTCTAAGGAAGCTCAGTTTATAGTTCAAGAACTCAACATCAAGGCTCTAACCAAGCAGGCCAATCCTTAATGCCTATGCTTTGAGGCTTCAGCCTAGAAGGCATTGCTGATTTCCTACCTCTGACCCCTGATGTTGGTCTCTGCTTGCACTCTGACAAATTGCTTGTGTCTCCCCTGTCACTTGGCTTATCCTTATTATAACTAATGGTGTGGGTTGCTGTCCCATTTGCCTGTCTGAATTATAGTAGGCTTATAGGCTGGTGTTTCTGGTCTCCCTGCCCGATTCTAAGCAGCTCTCTGGGCATATCTTTCTGATCATCACTCAATTCCTAATTAATGACAATTATAATCTTAGCATAAGGACTGGTTTAGGGGGTAAAATTTTGTGCATGCTACACTGTATATTATACAGTGGATTAAGAGTTGTAGATCTACCTGTGTATGAGCTTGTCTTCACAATTCCCAGCTATCTCAGGACATTTTCTATCACTTCACGTTGCAGATAATGGGGTGCCTCGGCACATCTGTGAGAAACAGAGTTTTTATTTTTTTGGCATAGACATCAGTTAATAAGAAAGAACATTTGAAGATAAAAGGCTTGCTTTTGAGGACCAAACCCAAAGCTTTTTATGTAATTAGCACACTCAGTGGGAATACACAAGGATTTGAGAACCAGTTTGCTTACTGAGGAACTGAAGGTGACCCATTGCCTTGAGAGTAACAAAGTAAATTAGAGTTACACAAAGAGGATGTTCTTGAGAATCAAATAATCTTTCTTGAGACCCCAGAGTAAATGTGCATGGCAGTGTGTTTCAGGGTCTGAGAGTGCAGGGCCCCCAGCTCTTCTATTCTGATTGGAATCCTGAAAGACTGGAGTCATGTGAAGTCCCTGTGCCACCTGACATTGAGTTGTGTAATAGTCTGCAACAGAAAAGGTCAAAGATAGTTCCAGAACAGACCTAGAATAGGATAGGATAGGGTAGGGTAGGATAGAATAGAATAGGATAGGATAGGGTAGGGTAGGGTAGGGTAGGGTAGGGTAGGGTAGGATAGGAGTCCTCCCCATGCCTCTGTGAGCATGATGCAAGGTCAGAGGGATTAAACAGTCATTTTCAGTCATGATGAAAAAAGCACAGTAAAAAGTGCCATGAACACAGAACCAGAAATCAGGTAGGAAGTGGGTGTCCCAAGCAATGCTATCTGAAAAATGTCACCCTAGACTCAGAGGAGCTGAAGGTTCATCTCAGTGAATGTCAACATGAATGATGATGAGGACTGTGGCCCAAACACTTTCCCCTAAAAGTCAGGTGACACCCCAGGGACTAAGCAAAAGAGGGGGGAAATCCCTGAACTGACTGAACTTAAGCCAGGATAGATTATATGGACCATGAAATGAATACAATCACATCTTCTGTGATCAAGTGGATTAGGAGGCTCAAAGCAGAGTTTAAGTTTAATTACAAAAACAAAATACAATTCAAACATATCTGAGAGAGTGAGTGAGAAACAACCACAGTAATCTTTCAGTTTACAGATTGGAAACTCTGGGACATTTTCAAATCATTTCCATTTTGAAAATATGCATATAATTAATTATTTTGTTCTCTGACAAAGTGGGAGTGGCACAGCAGACATTACATTGTTTTCTGATTACTATTTATTTTCTCCTCTCCTGTTTTATTTGTTGAACCAGATAACTTTTTGGGAAGCATATTAAAGGTTTGGAAACAGAAATAATAAATCCTTTTCTCCTTGTAAATAATAATAAGCCATGAAATCTCATTTCAGAAATAGGCAGGCTTTGTCTATATGTATTGTGAAAATACCATAATTGGTTAACATTAGCATTTTTTCAACTTCCATTTAAAAAATGCTATTTACTTTAGTGGGAACTAAACTAGACCAATTACATTTTTTCTAACAATAACAGGTTAAGTATAAAAACATTGAAGTAGAAATAAAAGGTAATAGGGACCATTTTTCTGCATTAGCACCATTGTGTGTGTGTGTGTGTGTGTGTGTGTGTGTGTGTGTGTGTGTGTGTGTGGCGGGGCGGGGGGGTGTTGGGAGGATGTATAATTCTTGTAGCTTGATGTTCCTGGCAACTGCCCACAAAATTGCTTCAGGATCCAGTTCTGGAAAACCTTGGCTGACTTTGATTTTTACTGTATACAGCTGGATCTAATAACCTCCTCACTCTTACTTCATGAGAAATGTTTCTTATCTCTTTCTGTGGGAAGCAAATAAGCTATCCATCACAGTTGCCATCAGATTCTTGACATTGGCTGAGTGGCTTGGCTTTGTCCCTTAGGTCCACATGACATGTTCCACTGCATCATTCTGGTTTTTGCTTTTCACAGGAATGGCCACGGGCTTTCTTCTCGCACCTCTTCCTCCACTCACCCTGACCTTGACTGTGCTCACCTGCAATCTTCTTGATCTAATCCACCAAATGCAGTTAATTCACTTCCACCAACTAGTATCCACCCAATTTTAAACTCTATGGAAATAAAGTTGGTGGAAAAAGAGTGAAAATTCATTTTACTGAGTTTCCTATGATAGGAATGAGGAGGTTATTAGATCTAGCTATTATATATATAATAATAAATGCTTTTAACCTATCCCTATAATTTACTACCTGTGTTGAAAGTAGTGAACTAGACACTCTGTGTTCTAAAATTAATCCTAGTTCTGTTTCTTTCCAGTTCTAGAACTTTAGAAACTTATGAAGTAAGTGGACTTCAAGCTTGGCTGCACATTGGAAGCATCTTTTGATCTTTTAAACATTCCAATGCCCACATGATATCCCAAACCACTTAAATCACGTTTTCTGGGGTTGGAACTCAGACACTAGTACATTTTGAAGCTCCCCTGATGGTTTCCAATGTTCAGAGAAGTTTGGGAAACATTTTACTCACTTCTTAAACCTTAGAGTCCCAATCAAGATGATTTATAACTTTACCTTAGATCTTCACCTTGTAGAGTTTAATCGATAGTATATATGTGAAAGCCATTTATAAGCTATAAATTTAGTCATTTGTATTTTCCATAAGGTCTTGTATAGTGATAATGAGAAGTAAGATAAAGTCCCTCTCTCTTCTAGTTGATAGAATCACAAACAGATAATAAACAAAAGTTGCCAAATCACACTCTGCTTTCCTTCCTTTTTCCCTACTACAGATTCTGCTTCCACTTTAAGCATGAAATGTAGAACAACAGAATGAATCACGGAAACAAGCCTCAGGAAGACTCATGTACTTCCATGATAAGGAGTATATACACTAGATAACCGTATTTTATCAAATTCTGTTTCCTATCCTCTTACTCTATACCATCTCTTCTATGCCAGTCTCCTATGTCGGATATCTGAAGTAAGAGAAACTTTATTTTTATATTTCATTTGTTGAGATTTTTAATTTTTTGAAAGTTAAGACTATTGTGTGATTTAATTTATATTCTCCTTTCCTCACTATGATAGAAAAGGCATTAACATGATATTAGTAGAATGAGCCAAAACCCAGAAGGAATGAGAAGTAAGGAAGGAAGGGTGGATACCTTCAGCTGAGAGTAGAGTTACATGGTAGAATAAGCTGTATTCTCTAGGCAGGAGAGGACCTCTTAAGACAACCCCAAAAGCTGATTTAAAGGGAGGGGACGATAAGTGGCTTAATTAGTGCAAAGACAAATTTATCTCCTCCTACGGTAGGAAAAACCACTTCTCCCACACATATACACACCATCTGCGGGATGGGGTTGTACTGGTGGTATCTAGGGTCATTGAAGGACCAGGACATCACATTTCTTTAGCCCCATTAGGCAGAGTCCTTGATTGCTCACCATCTTTCCTGCAAAGGTTGCTATGCTGACCCACACAGCTCCTACCTGACAAGCTAGAAACTGCTATAGAGATACAAGGAGAACTTTTCATCACTGCCTCAGGTAGTTTACACTAAGTAGGAAAATATACTTGATAAGAAAACGCATGTCAGTAACTTTGAAGCTACAACTCAAGTTCAGATCTTTTGAATCCCCTGCCTATTTACCCAAACATTTACTGATATATCCAGAAAAAAATTCTGACAGACTCTTTAACTCAATGCATACACAATTGAAATTGTGTTTCTGCCTCATCGAATCTTTCACTTCTTCCCCTGTTCCTTTATCCAGTGAAAGGTCCACCACTATCCACAGAGTTGTCCATTTTAGTTCCCTGAAAATAGATCTCTCTCTCTCTCTCCCATCTGTGACCAACTGATTACCAAGGCCTAGAATTTCTAGGTTCTTAATATCAATAAAATATTTTATTTGTGCTCCATCTCTGCTAAAACTGATATAGTTCATAACATTCATAGCGAGCACTTTTATCATGCTTATTCTTTAATATTCTTGCTACTTAATATTCACAACTGTTGTCTGGGTTTATTTAAAATTATTATCCCTGTTTTATAGAGAAGTGAACTGAAATGCAGAGAACTCCAAGGCCAGTCCACAAGCAAGTGACAGAGCCTCATTCACATTCAGGCGTTTCTCTCCAGCTTATTTGCTAGCACTTAAGCCTGTCCTTTCCTTCCTTCTTAAATTTTTATTTTGAAATAATGTCAGGCTTACTGAAAAGTTGTATGAATGGTAAGAAGAACTACACTTTACCCTTTCTCTGTTGTCCCTAGTTGTTAAAAATGTTCTGCACTTTTTTACTTTCACTCCATATATACATATTACTCTTGTATTCTTTCTGCTTTTATTTTTATCTGATATTATTCTAATATTATCATTATTATTGAACCATTTATGCATAAGTTTCAGACATGACACCTTCAACTCTAAATACTTCCTTCTGGTTCCTAAGAACAATGGTCCAAATTCAAGACTTTAAGGTGGTTACAATACTATTAACAAATTTATAGACCTTGTTTACACTTTGCCATTTGTTTAATTGTGTCATTTTTCACAAAATAGGAAATCAAAATCAATTAATCCACAAATTATTCTAGCCGAGGGTCCAATCTAGGATCACACACTGCATTTAGTTGTTGTATCTTCTTTGTCTTTTTTAATATGGTGTAATTCCTCGACCTGTCTTTACCTATTTTAAACTTGGTAATGTTTTAGAAAGCAGATCAGTTAGTTTGAAGAATGTCCATCTATTTGGAGTCTTCTGATATTTCCTCATGATTTAAGTTATAAGGTTTTGGCAAGAACAAACACACACAAATGCTGTATTCTCTATTCATTATACCAGAAAACACAATGTCAATTTGTCTCTCTCCTTTGATTACATGGTTAAGGGGTGTCTTCCATGTTTATCTAGTAAAATCTGTTTTCCCGTTAAGGAGTTAATTTTGTACACAGATAATTTATGACTATGTCATCATTCTGTGTATTTCAATTATGTCAGCCAGTTTGTAGGTTTTTTTTTTTTTTCATTTGTCAAACTTTGGCTTGGGAGGGTGATCTTCCAACTTTTGTTAGAAGTCTTTAAAAGTCGGAAGAGTATGTTACAGGTAAACAATAACTGTAAAAAAACCCAATTTATTTTATTTTTTAACTTAAAAATAATTTTAGACCCACAAAAATGTTGCAAAATTAGTGCAAAGAATTATTGTGCATGCTTCACTTAGCTTTCCCAAATGTTAATATTTTGCATAACCATAGTTCAATTGGGAACATCAGGAAATGAAAATTGATTGAATATACTATTAACTGATCTACAGATCTTATTCACATTTTACCAATTGTTCTCCTAATATCCCTTTTCTCTTCCAGGATTCGATCAAACTTGACACAATGAATTTATCTTTCATATCTCCTTAGTCCCTTTCAATCTAGTACATTTCCTCAGTCTTTGACTTCCACAAATCTGTATTTTTGAAAGAATATGAACAGTTATTTCTTAGTTATTCTATAGAAGGTCCCTCTGCATGAATTTATCTGATGTTTCTTTATGGTTAAAATTGGACTTTGCATTTGAGGCAGAAATACCACAGATGGAATGTTGTTATTAAACAACATGATGTTGACAAGCCCCATTCCGAGTGATGTCAACTTTGAGCACTTCGTTAAGATGATGTCCAAGTTTTTCCAATGTAATATTAATCTCTCCCCCACCCCACTTAATAAGTCTCTTTTCAGGAGTTACATTGAGACTATGAAAATATACTATTTCTCATCATATTTTTGCTCACTGATTTGGGCACCAATTCCTAACTGAAACAACGATGACTTGATATTTGCTAAATGGTGATTTTCTACTGATTTTTTTTTCCTGCTACATTTGTTAATTTTTATTCTACTGTAAAAAAAACTGTCCCTACTCACATGTATTTCTTATTCATTTATTTCAGTATAGACTCATGGATATTGATTTTATTTTCTAGAATATAATTCATTACTATCTTTTTTTTTTTTTTGCTCATATTTTCATAGATTTGGACATTGAAAGCTCTTTTGAATTGCTTTTGTGTCTTTTGAGCATGCTTCCGTAACTTTTTGAGCACTTCTTTGTTTATTGGAATCTCGCAATATTTTAGACTCTCATTTACTTTCCCTGACTGGGAACTTGAATTATAGGTTCCTTCAAGGAAGCCTGTTTCATTTCAGTAGAGAATGGTATTTAGAACGAAAAGATAGACACTAGTTGTGTTCGTTATATTGGAATGTCACTAATTCAAGGCCCTTTTAGAGGACATATGTGCTAATATGTGTATAATACATATATTTATATTGCATATGTACACACACACTTCAATCTATATCTATTATTTCATACTTTAATTTCAATTCAACACCAAAGGATTTATTATAGATTTCTCTATTTCTAACTCATAACAGTGAGAAACTGCCTCTCAGTATCCACAATATATTTACTTATTTTCTCAAGCCTTTAATGCACATAATGTAATAAAATTAGCCCACACAGCTGGGAAAAACTAATTTACTAACTAAAGCAGGGGTCCGTAACTGTGGTGCCATGGACGGGTACTGTGGCCTGTTAGGAACTGGACCACACATCAGGAGGTGAATGACAGGCTAGGGAGTATTACCAGCTGGGCTCCACCTGCTGTCAGATCACTGGTGTCATTAGATTCTCATAGGAGTTCAAACCCTATTGTGAACTGCACATGGGAGGGAATCTAGGTTGAGGCTCTTTATGAGAATCTAATAATGCCTGATAATCTGAGGTGGAACAGTTTCATTCCCAGACCATATCCCCACCGCTGCCCCCCCCCACACCCCTGTGGAAACATTGTCTTCCAGGAAACTGGTGCCCCTGGTGCCAAAAAGGTTGGGGACTGCTGAACTCAAGAAGAATGTCTGTGTACAGCTCTTTTAGTTCTAGAAAAATACCATTCGCAATGTTATTTATTTTTTTTCTCCATTTCCTTCAGTGGGGTTGCGTTATTTGCAAGAAAATTAAATTAATTTGTTAGAGTTTATATTCCAGTTTGGATTTCCCCCAATTCTATTGGATAATTTAATTATTTCTTTGAACATCTGAAACCTTAACATTGTCCTAAATGTCATAACGACACAAAACAGAAAAAGCAGAAACCACACAGATATACCCATTTCTTGTTTCTGTCAACCTGGTCTTTCCCCTACACCCTCTAGGTAATAAAGCTCTTTAATTTATGGCTTTTCTTTTCTTTATTTTATTCTTGCAAGAAGAATCAGATACATACATATTTTATTATTTCCATTTTTTTCTTACATGAAATACGTGTGTTTCTTACATGAAATAAACATGTTATAGATATTCCTTTCTACTTTGATTTTGTCACTTCAAAATATAGTCCAGCTATCACTCCCTATCAGTTCATAGAAATCAGCTTCATTTTACATAGCTGTGTAATGCTTTGTAGTATAGACATCCCATAGTCCATCCTTTCAGGCTGAATATTTCATGTATCTGTGGGTTCTTGCAATATATAGATTCAGGTATTTCTTTATAGAAATTTTGTTTTTGGATTATACATTAAGGTATTAGTACCATTACACTGCTTTGCTTTATGGTTGGTGTTTTTTTAATTTAGGGACTCCAAATATGTTAATTTTATTCTTTCCCCATCCTTTATTATTATCTTTATTTTTCTCTGGACCTTTTCTTTTATTAATTTCAATTTCATTCTGTTTGAGATTTTTCCAGATTCCTTCAATGGTTCTTGTTACTTATTTTCCTTTATTACTCTTTGGATGCCTTAAAAATTAGTCTTTTGAATGTTTGGCTGGTTACATTTCTTTTCTGAGTTCAAATAACTATTTTCTACTGTTTCTCTCTCCCTCTCTTACCAATTTCCATTCTTCAATTTGAATTTCCAACTTAAAAAAGTCAGTGGTTTTCCTATCTCCAAATGTTTGAGTACAATTAACTTACTTTGCAGTGTTGTCTTATAGTTTCTTCTGACACAGGATTGGTTGTTCAGGGGGCATTTTCATTACTTGAGATGTACTGAATCTCATGTTCTAACTTTTTAAAAATAATAACTGTGTGGCTTTATTAGTTCACTTTCCATTTATTTTGGGTTATTTAGTTTGAAGGATTCTTTATTTGAAAGTTGACTTTTTTCATTATAGCAAAAATTGTACTCTTTAATGGATTCGTGTGTGTGTGCATGTATATGTGTAATGTGAGAGGATCTGTGTGTCCTCTGACATTTTTGGTTCTCTTCGTCTTGCAAGACCCTAAATTCTGATCTTTTCATCTTTTATATTTCACCACTCAATTTCTAAAGGGCTTATTTTGTTTCCTTTTTTCATTTTTTTAAGTTCCCCAGAATTTAAGTATTTTGAGGACTGTCACTTCAAGCAATATGCATTTTTAAGCCCCTTTCCTGTAAACTGTTAGACTGTGTTCTAATCTACCAAAGCACCTTTAAGAAATGTTTAATATTTTTACACTGAGGGTGAACTTTAGCTTTCTTATGGTGCTTTTATGTTAACATTATTCCCATGACTAGCTCTCCTGGTCTCCCTTCCCACAGGCTTTCTTGGCCTGCCTTTGCAGCAGGGAATGAAGGTGAGAGATTACCTGCTGAGTTTTTGGTGCATTTACTAAATAATTTACACTAATTTTGAAGTTCAGGTATTTCACATTTCACATTATGCTGAAAGCGTGGAGGGTTTTTTTTTAGATGTTCTTTCCTGTATTGTTTTCAGCTACCCAGAATTCAAAAGTTACTAATTTTGAAGGAAATTTTGTCTTTGTGTTCTCACAGGTTCAGAAACACTACATTTCTTTGAGGCAGTCCTCTGTCTCCTCTTTCTTTGTGACAGTCCTATCTCTTTATGCAGTCCTCTAACTGCCCCTGTTGCCTTTTACGGGTGCCAGAGCAATCAATTTATGATGGAAGAGAGGCCTCTGTCCCCAGAGATAGCGTGTGTGGCTCGATCTGCTCTTCCCTTTCCCCATGGCTTGTTTAAAAATGTTTCATTGAATTTCTTGCATGTTGTACTGCTTGGGTGTACAAAATATTGGCAATGTTTTATAATAAGTAGCAAATCATTATTATGCACTGTGGTGTTCACCGTATTACCGTTAATCATCGTAAATTCACTGAGTGTATTCACACAAATAAGGTAGGTAATTCCAAAGACAGTTTTATTCATGAAACTTTCAATTTATTAATGTGATTTCACCTTTAAAGATACATGGAAAAGTTAAATGATGTTTTTCAGTAACGGCGTCAGAAGGACTTTGTGGAGTCTCAGTGTAGAGTTCTGCTAAAGCTCATTTTTAGCAAATTGTAAAGGATGAGACTCTTGCCTCTGGTACTCTCCTCATTCCTTATGTTGTGATCACTAGTATACCTCAAATTCTCATGCTGAACCACTTCAGCTGGTTGTCCAGAATCACTGCCCATCCTTGCCAGACTTTTTGTTTAGATGTGCAGTCTGTATTTTTCTCCTTCTTTTGGTTAAATTTTAACTTCAAATACAAAGCATTACAGTATACAGTACATCTTAGAGATATTAATATGTTATTAGGAAATATTATTTCTTAACCCGGAAGAATAAAGTGCTAATAGTGGACAGTTGGGCATCATAATAAAATAATTAAGGGACTTTTATAGCGTATTTGAGTTCATTTTATCTGGAAAACTTTTTTTTAACCTTTTGATTTTAGGGACATATCTTTGGAAACATAATATATTTCCAAGTTCTGGCTCTATCATGTAATATCTGTGTGTCTTTGACAAAAACAACAACAACAACAACAACAACAACAACACCTAACTTCTGAGCTTCATTATCACTTCTATAAAATGAGAAAATATTACCTCCTTGACAGATCATTCTGAGGTTAAAACAAAGAGGATGTGACATTTTTAATTCTGATCCTCATCTTTAAAATGAGGATAAGATCAACAATTATTTGATGATCAAATGGAAAAGCATTACAAAGCATCTTAATTTACTTGACCCATGAGATCTTCTCCATAAATATAGTTCTCCTTCTGGACTTACTGCCAGCCCATTCGACCAAATATTTAGAAACCAAAGATGGCAATCTTAATTGGAAATGAGCAAATTTGATGGTTCAGTCTATACCCACCCTGTCTAAACACTAGCATATATGCTTATTAGAGAAGGCTAGGGGAGACCAAGGCAGACAGTGGCTACTCAAGGGGAATTTGTTCTTCTTCCTTAAATGAGGTCTCAGACGGGGGCCGAATGCTAGGAATGAAGCACAGGAACTGGAACATACTGCTAGGACAACACTGCAAAGACTTGATTGCATGCTATATTACACTTGAAAAGGAAGTAGCAGAGATGGGATAAAACGTTATTTGCAACATCCTAACTAGGATTTCCTCTGTTGCTAAGGTGGCTGTAGTAGACTAAATAATGCCTGCCCACCCCTTACCCTCCGCATCACTACCTCAAGCTATCTATGTCTAAGTCCCCGAAATCTATGAATGTTACTTTATATAGCAAAGCCTTTGCAGATGTGATTAAGAATTTTGAAACAGAAAGATTATCCTTGATTACCCAGGTTTTTCCTAAAGACATTACAGGCATCCTTATAAGAAGGAGACATAAAGAGATTACAAACCTAAGAGGAGATGGCCATATGACCACAAAGGCAGGGAATGGAGTGATGCAGCCAAAAGCCAAGGAATATGAGCAATCACCAGAAACTGAAAGCAGCACAGGACACATTTTCCCCTAAAGCCTCTGGGGAGATAGTGGTTCTGCTGATAACCTGATTTTGACCTAGTGAAAATGATTCCAGACTTCTAGCCTCCAGAATTGTGAGAGAACAAATTTCTGTTGTTTTAAGCTGCCAAGTTTATGGTAATTTCTTTAAAAAAAAAAAAAACAAAAAACCCAAAGAACTAATACAGTGACTAAGGTTCATATCAATTTAAACCATTTAGAGCTGAGGATGGTCGCTCATGCCTGTAATTCCGGTGCTTTGGGAGGCTGAGGTGGAAGGATGGTTTGGTCCTAGTTTAAGACCAGCCTGGGCAACATAGTGTGAGAACCTGTATCTCCAAAAAGTTACAAAAATTTGCTGGGTGTGGTGGAATGTGCCTGTAGTCCCAGCTGCTTAGGAAGCTGAGGCAGGAAGATGGCTTGAACCCAAACGTTTAAGGCTGCAGTGAACTATGATTGCACCATTACACTTCAGCCTGGGTAACAGAGCAAGACCCTGTCTCTAAAAAGGAAAAATAGGAATTTATACTGAAGTAAAAGCAACTCACAATCATAAAATTATAAATCCTAGATGTGATAGAAAACATTTGGGATCTTTTATTCCAGTGCTGACGCACTGACACCTGTGATGGTCAGTCGCCCAATCCTTCCACCAACATATTGCCAAGTAGTTTATTCTGGACGTTGGCATCCCTATTGATAGTTCTGCCTTGTTTTGTGCTACTACCTGCTTAGCTATATATTTCTATCTCAGGCATGAGTTCTGCCCTTTGAAGTAAAAGTTAATGAATAAATAAAACAGGATTCCTCAGCTATTAGAGGGCAGCCATACTGTATCTCCAGAACCCCATTCTCTGCATCCTGGATCCCTCCATCTTTTCCTCACGTGATGCCATCATGACATTCTGTCTGTCTTCTGGCTTGCATGATTTGTCAGCTCCCAGCCTATATACACAATGAACTGCCTGTTGAATATGATGCTCCAGATATAAAAATAAGTAGTGGGTGAAGTGAGCAAGTCCATTAATTCTTAATCAGATGTAACGTGAAAGTATTCTTGCTTTCTGGCAGTTAGAATAAGTATCAGTCAAAGAATCCCCCAAAATCTATTTTATGAGAATTGCTAAGTTTCCTCAAATTCATGCATGCTATCCAGACTGCCCTTTTTACTTGATAAATATTGTCTTATTAATTTGTTCCTGTGTTTTCAATCTTCATTTCATCATTCATCAATCAACTCCTTTTCTTAGCTTCATATTAAATGTAAACATTTTAAATAAGTTCTGTTAATTTATTAAAAATATTTCTTAAACCACTAATATATAATAGATGTGATAGGTAATAAGACAGTTATAGATTCAACCCTCAAAAAATTACATACTGCTGGTGGATAACTACAGTTGATAAGCTTGACCTTTTTATCCAGTAAGTTATATAAAAGAGAAATTATAGACTATTGTCTAAGAAAGGAAGTCATTTATAGAGAAGAAATGTTTCTTGGAATCCCCATCATAATTGAGAATTTGAGGGTGGATATTTACTCTTTCTTTGCCTCCTCTTTTCTGCTCCTTTGAGCTGGCCAGCACCAGCAAGGCCTACAGAGAGGGGACCAATATGATGAGGCATGTAAACCAATAGTATTCATGCTAAAGAAGCAATGGGAGCCCATAAGGCTTACAGGGTGTGCAAAACAGGATCCAATAAAGTATCTGGGGCTGTCAGGAGAGTAGTTATATATAAAAAGAATTAATTAGTCATTCTTCAATTTCCATGGGAGGATTGGTTCTAGGACCCCTGTAAACACCAAAATATTAAAATGCTCAAGTTTCTAATACAAAATGGCATAGGTTTGCATATAACCTATACACATCCTCCTCTATATTCTAAATAATCTCTAGATTACTTATAATACTTAATACAACTGCTATATAAATACTTGTTATTCTGTATTTTTAAATTTTGTATATTTTATTGTTATATTATCATTTATTAAATTTGAATATTTCTATCTGTGATGGACTCCACAGAAATGGAACCTGTGGATATGGAGGGCTAATTCTACATAACTATATTTCGAAAAATTGGTTTCAGATTTCTCATTGCTAAAGAAATTACAAATATGGAAAAGGTAAAGTCTGGAATGAACTCTCTTGTTGGATTGAAATTGGAAGAACTGGTGTGAATTCATGTTTTTAAATATGTAATTATATATGTACTTATATACACTTCTGAAGCTTGTATTTACTTTTACATACACACATATATACACGTGGATCTATTTATATCTACATGTGCGCACACACATATATAGGTACAAATATAGGTATGTAGACATGAATTATGTGGATATATAAATATATATATATAGAGAGATATAGATATATGTGGGTATATATATGTGTGTGTTTAAGAATTTGTGTGTATATACACACATACATTTCCTAGCTGTCTTCATTGAGGAGGCCTAGAAGCATAACATCTCAGTACCTATGGGCATTCGTAGTACTGGGATCTTAAAAAGAGCCAGGGTTCCTTGAAAAAATAAGGAGCTGAAGTGGGAGTTTCTTCTGTTTGATTACGTGACTCGGGAAATGAAAGCACAAGATGAGCCTTGACTACCCTTTTGCTCCAGAGATGTAAGGAATGCTAAGAAAACAGACACTTTTCAGAAGAACACAGGAATCAGCTTAACTAAGTTTCTTTTGGCCAGATAAGGTGGAATTTGAGATTGAAAAGAAATGATTATTGTAATGAGTTATAAGCCATTAAAAAATTATATATATATATATATCTCCATGTATTCAGACTAATAAAGATGAATGAATGAATGAATGAATGAGTAAAATTTTTGAAGAAAAAGCTCCTCCTTATAGTTATTACTGGTTGTGCATATATATGTATCATATATAATGTATCTCCTATATTATATATCATGTCCCATCACATGTAAGTTGTGTGTTTAAATTGTATGTATATACATATATACACCATTAATCATATATAGTAATATAATGGAATTAGAAAGTCACTCTTTTGCAATCATCATAGTAACAACTGATTCAGGTAAAGAATCATCAGGCGCAAAAGTTCATTTAGGAACAGTTATTTACATAGTCTCAACGTATTTAAGTGCAAAATGTCCACCAATTGTAAGAGGAAAATATGGCCACGTTACAGTCGAGAAATCTGGCAGACACCACCTTAACTAACTGACCAACAGAAATAGGACAAATCCACATCATGTGCCTGCTGGTGTATGCACTAAGAAAGACATTATAGCTTTTCTGTGATATTCTTCAATAAATCCAGAGCCTAAATGCAATCCTGAGGAAATAACAAGTAAGTCCAAATGGAGAGACGTTCTGCAAAATACCACAGTTGAACCAAAAATATCAAGATAACAAAAAGACAAACTAAAGACAAATTTCATATTGAAAACTGCTAAAGAGACATGGCAATTAAATACAATGTGTAATCCTGGTTGGAATCTTGAGTTAGAAGAAGAAAAAAACCTCTAAAGGGCAATATTGAGCATTTGAGTCTGTGCATTAGACGGTGGTGTTTTATAAATGTTAATTTCTTAAGATGTTTTTGCTGTCATTTGTGGGAAACTGTATTTATTTTCTAGATAATGAACATTGTTTAGGAATAATAGAGCATCCTATTTGCTACATATTTTCACTTGTTCAAAAGATAATAATATATACATATATACACATATACAGAGAGTGATAAAATATTGCCAATTAGGGAGTCTGAGTGAAGGGTGCTATTCTTGCAACTTCTTTGTATGCTCTTTTTAAATTTAAAATTATTTCAAAATAAAGAGATAAGAAACAAAAAGGTGTGTATTTGTTGGTCCAAGATGGGAGACGGGTTAATGGTAGCATGCTCTGGCAGAGTTATTTGTGTTAGAGTCAAATATAGAGATTCCCCACTAGACACCCCTTTTTTTGGATATTGATTAATATCACATATTATATTGTTTGAATAGAGTCTGTGGAATTGTCCATGGAAATGTTGAAGGATTACTTTTCCTGAAATTTTAACAGATAAAATGAGAAGGTAATGTGTTAATACATTAAAATAATTCTAAAATTGGTATTTTGGAATTTCAGATTTAGGGAGAAAGGTGATCTTTTGTCTCCCAGGATTGTGTGAAGTGTCAGTTCTCATTTTTTCACCCTTAAGTTTAACCCCATTCCTCGGAGGAGTCACAGAATGCTCAGTCATAGCACTGGATAAACCTGCATGTTTCATTACATAGAATAATTTGTGGGACATTTTACACAATGGGAACTTTTAAAAGGTATTTTTGCTTTGAGGAGAGTTGTCTCTTTAGAACTCCTTATCCTTCCATGTTCAGATACAACCTAAAAAGTAGAATCTCATAAAGAATAAATTCTGAACAGTGAAATAAGAGAGTAAAGTATCTATATTATCCTATTCTTGTAGCTCCTACCCCAATATCTATGTCCTCATGAAGCTGCAACAAATGCAGACTCAAGAGATGTGGAACTGAGGACTGACGACATCAACAACTATTTGAATGGCTTCCACTTCTACTCTCAAAAGCTTTAGTTTCACTATGAAAACAGAAAACAACATACCAGAATATTTGGGACACAGCTAAAACAGTGTTAAGAGGAAAACTTATGGCCGGACGCAGTGGCTCATCCCTGTAATCCTAGCACTTTGGGAGGTCTAGGTGGGCAGATCACAAGGTCAGGAGTTCGAGACCAGCCTGGTCAGTATGGTGAAACCGTGTCTCTATTAAAAATACAAAAATTAGCCAGGCATGGTGGCACGTGCCTGTAGTCCTAGCTACTCAGGAGGCTGAGGCAGGAGAATCGCTTGAACCTGGGAGGCAGAGGCTGTAGCAAGCTGAGACTGCGCCACTGCACTCCGGCCTGGGCAACAGAGCGAGGCTCCATCTCAAATAATAATAATAATAATAATAATAATAATAATAATAATAATAAATAAAATAAGGAAAAGAGGAAAATTTATAGTGCTAAACTTCTACCTCCTACATCAAGAAGTTAGAAAGATCTCAAATTAACAACCTAACATTATACCTACAGGCACTAGAGAAACGAAAGCAAACATATCCCATAGGTAGCAGAAGTAAAGAAATAACCAAAATCAGAGCTGAACTGAATGAAATTGAGATGTGAAAATCCATATAAAAGATCAAGAAAATCAAAATTATTTGAAAGATTAAACAATATTGATAGACTGTTAGTTAGGTTAATAAAGAATAAAAGAGAGAAGACAAAAACACAATCAGAAAAAACAAATATGACATTACAACAGACCCCACAGAAATATAAAACATCCTCAGAGACTATCACAAATACATATATGCATGCTAGACAACTTAGAAGAAATGGCTAAATTAGTGGAAACAGTTTCCCAAGATTGAATGAGGAATAATTAAATTCCCAAACAGATCAATAACAAGTTCCAAAATTGAATCAGTAATAAAAAGCCTATCAACCAAAAAAAGAAAAAAAGTCCTGGATGAAATTGATTTATAGCAATGTTCTCGCCAGATGTACAAAGAAGTAGTAGTACCAATCCTACTGAAATTATTCTAAAAAATTGAGGAGGAGAGACTTCTCTCTAATTCATTCTATGAAACTAGCGTAATTCTGATAATGAAGCCTGGAAAAGACACAATGAAGAAAGAAAACTTCATGCCAATATCCCTGATGAGCACAGACACAAAAATCCTCAACAAAAAAGCTAGTAAACCAAATCCAACACCACATTGAAAAGCTAATTCACCATGATCAAGTAGACTTTATTCCTGGGATGCAACTTTGGTTTAGCATATGCAAATCAATAAATTTTATTCACTATGTAAACAGAATTAACATCAAAAACGTATGATCATCTCAATAGATGCAGATAAGACTTTTGATAACATTTAACATCCCTTCATATTAACACCCCCCCCAATAAACTAGGCATTAAAGGAAAGTACATCAAAGTAAGAGCCATGTATGACAAACCCACAACCGACATCATACCAAAGGAGAAAAAAACTTGAGAACTGGTGGAAAAGAAAGATGTCCACTCTCACTACTCCTATTCAGCACAGTACTGGAACTCCTACCCAGGGCAATCAGACAAGGGAAAGATGAAAAAGGCATCCAAGTAGGAAGTCAAACTATCTATCTCTCTTCACAGACGATATGATTCTATCCCTAGAAAACCCCGGATTCCACCAGGAGGCTTCAAGAACTGATAAATGGACTTTAGTAAAGCTTCAGGGTATAAAATCAATGTATAAAAATCACTAGCATTTCTATCTACCAATAAAGTTCAAGCTCAGAGACAAATCAAGAATGCTATTGCATTTACAATAGCCACAAAAAAGGATAAAATATCCAGGAATACAGCTTACCATGGTGATCAAAGATCTCTAAAACAAGAATTACAAAACACTGTTGACAGAAATCAGAAATGACACAAATGGAAAATCATTTCATGCTTATGAATAGGAAGAATAAATATTGTTAAGATGGCCATACTGCTCAAAGCAATGTACAGATTTAATGCTATTTCTATCAAACTCTCAATGTCATTTTTCACAGAATCTGAAGAAACTTTTAAAATTCATATGGAACCAGAAAAGAGCCCAATTGCCAAAGTAATTCCAAGCAAAAAGAACAAAGCTGGAGGCATCACTTTAACTGACTTCAGATTATACTACAAGGCTACAGAAATCAAAACAGCATGGTATTGGTGAAAAAAAAGAAACACATAGAACAATGTAACAGAATAGAGAAGCCAGAAATAAAGCTATACACCTAAAACTACCTGATCCTCAATAAAGTCTATAATAATAAACAATGGGGAAAAGACTTGCTATTCAATAAATGGTGCTGAGATAACTGGGAAGCCATTTGCTGAAGATTGAAATTAGACCCCTTTCTTTCACCATACAGAAAAATTAACTCAAGATGGATTAAAGACTTAATGTAAGACATAAAACAATAAAAATCCCAAAAGACAACCTAGGAAACCATTCTAGACACTAGCCTTGGCAAATAATTTATGAATAAGTCTCCAAAAGCTATTGCAACAAAAACAAAAGTTAACAAGTGGGACCTAATTAAACTAAAAGCTTCTTCACAGCAAAAGAAACTATCAACACAGCAAACAGATATGCTACGGAATGGAAGAGAACATTCAGAAATTATGCATCTGACAAAAGTCTAGTATCCAGAATCTATAAGACACTTAAATCAGCAAGCAAAGCAAATAACCTCATTTAAAAATGAGCAAAGGACATGAACAGACATTTCTCAAAAGAAGACATACATGCAGTCAAGAAATATATGGAAATACTGCTCATTATAACTAACCTTTAGAGAAATACAAGTCATAACCACAATGAGATACCATCTAACACCAGTCAGAATAGATATTATTAAAAAGTCAAAAATGTACAGATGTTGGCAAGGCTGCAGAGAAAAGGGGATACTTCTACAATGCTTATGGGAATGTAAATTATTTCAGTCACTTTGGAAAGCAGTGTGCAGATTTCTTAAAGAACTTATAACAAAACTACCATTTGACCCAGCAATTCTACTATTGGATATATACCCAAAGAAAATAAATTTTTCTACCAAAAAGATGTATGTACGTAGCAGCACTATTCACAATACCAGGCACAGAATCAATCAAGATGCCCATGAATGGTGATTGGATAAAGAAAATGTGGTACATATACACCATGGAATACTATGCAGCCACTAAAAAGAATAAAATCATGTCCTTTTGTAGCAACATGGATGCAGCTGGAAGCCATTATCTTAAGTAAAGTAGTACAGTAACAGAAAACCAAATATTACATGTTCTTAGTTTTAGATGGGAGCTAAAACTTTGAGTACACATGGACACAAAGGGAACAATAGACAATGGGGACTGCTTGAAGTGGGAGATTTGGGAGAGAAGCATAGGTTTGAAAGCTACCTATCAAGTACTATGCTGTCTACTTTGGTGATGGAATCATTCGTACACCAAGCCTCAGAGACATGCAATTTACTTATGTAAAAAACCAGCATATGTACCTCCTGAACCTTTTTTTTTTTTTTTTTTTTTTTTTTGAGACAGAGTCTCGCTCTGTCCCCCAGGCTGGAGTGCAGTGGTGCAACCTTGGCTCACTGCAACCTCTGCCTCTTGGGCTCAAGCGATTCTCCTGCCTCAGCCTCCCAAGTAGCTGGGACTACAGGCATGCACCGCCACACCAGGCTAATTTTTGTATTTTTGGTAGAGACAGGGTTTCACCATATTGGCCATGAAGTCTCGAACTCCTGACCTCAAGTGATCGGCCTGCCTCGGCCTCCCAAAGAGTTGGGATTACAGGTGTCAGCCATCATGCCTGGCCCTGAATCTAAATTTTTTTAAAAAGTAAAAAAGTTAGTTTCACATTTGTAAAAGAAGGATATTGGACTACATTTTCCATCTCTAACATTCTATGGTGCCGTGAGCATTTACAGCCATTGAATTCTTTGTTATGATGTAATTAGCGGTTCCTTCCCAGATTACTTGCAGCATTTTTGAAAGGTTTATAGCTTATTCTTGATGTAGATAAATGTTTTTTTAGGATGTTTGTTTTGCCTTTCATGAATAAAAAGGTGATTGAACAAAGCATGCATTCATCATTCCATTTATTGCCCTGAAACAACAAGTGTAATTTATAAACGAGTAACACTTCGGGGAGTGTTATATACATGTTTGAAAAGAATGTCTTAAACTAATGGAAGGCCATGAAGACACTAATCCAGCATCACCTGGAGGAAGAGCTAAGAACTCAACCAGAGAGGAAACTTGGATATATTTTATTGGATAGTATAGGTGGTGCTATGTTACTTTTATTGGAGCACAAATAAAGCAGGGGGAAAAGGTCAATGACTCTGGGTTGGTCTCATCCTTGTTTCTTAAGATGTGTGAGAATGAGAGGGTCATGTTATCACAACAGGTTCCAGCTGGAATCCAAGAAAATGCCAGGATGTATATTAAAGGATACATCTAAAGATATCCATGCTTTTATGTACTATTCATAGAAACATGATTTTTCTGTTAAATTTAAGACAGTCTTGGTAAAGCTGTAGGGATTAGTGAAAACCTAGAAGGGACCCACTTTAGAATTATCATAGCCCAGGTGAGAGGACAACATTTTAGAATTCATAGAATTAATGAGAATTGCTTTGAAATTTTTGTCTGTGATTGTTAAACAGTTGAAATTGTAAACTTTCTGTTTAGTATATAGCATCATAAAAGTGATTTATCTTATTTAGAATGCCCTTCACTCTCTCATTGTACAAGCAAATTTTCGACACTTCACTGGAATGTGGTTAATACTCCAACTTCTTTGTGTTCTTAGTCTCAATTACATAATTTCCTATGTTCATAGGCATAGTTTGAACTCAAGTGTCTTTCAGTGTCTTACTTCTCATAGTTATCCAAAGTGTAGGTAAATACCTAGGAGGAGAGAAAAATTAAGCTTCTCAGCAAATTAAATAAATAAATGTCAGCAAGTTGACGCACTACAGCTTATGCACGTGGTACAAGAGAGCCACATATGATGTTTTGCAGCACCAATTTACTCCTAACTTGTAAAACATTCTAATGAGTTTGGGTGTCATGAAGATTAAATGAGTTAATGTATGTAAAGCACTTAGAAAATTCCTGGTACACAGTACACACTCAATAATTATTAATATTTAATTCCCCTGTCAATAAAATACTAACAATAACAAATTGAAAGGGAGTAAAGAACTGCAATGAGTGAGGACACTCGAAATAAAAATTGTAAAGTAATGGAAAGAGATGGCAACATGATCAAAATCAAACATAAGAACTCAAAACAAAGCCATTGTTACTCATTTGGTGCAGATCCAAACACATCTAAGCAGAGTCAGAGGCATCACTATTATAGTACATTGTAGCAGTAATAGCTGTTAATAACAATAACTTTGAGGCATCAAGAATAGTTGAAATAATATCCAATATCCTCTGTCTAAGAAAGCATGCAAATTGCAATAAAAATTTTTAGACTCCCATCCAAACTGGTTATGATTTAAATGTTAATGCTCACCCATAAACTCTCTGTAATCTAGAAAACCTATTTTCTAGACCCTTTAGATAATGTATTTCTAGATAATAAATATTTGTTTAAATTAGCTTCATTAATCTTAGTAATTTCTGGACCTGAGGTTTAGCTGCCCAACTAGACACCATATTTCTCAAGCACAAAATGCGTCTTTGAATATATTATCAAAGTTGATTGAGGATTGCTGGTGCCACAGAGTTGAGCCGTGAGGGCTGGGGTTTTTTTTTTGTTGTTGTTGTTTGTTTTGTTTTTTTTTGTATGCCTGTGTCTGTTAGTCATTGCCTGCTGACTGCAGCCTGGCAGCAGTAGAGATAAAGGGGTTACATCCCAGATGAGATTCCCGGGTAAGTAGTGGCTCCCATCTCGCAGTGGGCAGTTATCAAAAGAAGAGGAAAGCTATTTACCAGCAGTTACCACAGTTGCTGAGGGATAGACTCACTGAGGGATGGGTGTACTGTTAGATCAAGGGAACAGTAGTGGAATAAAAACAGCAAATGCTAAAGTCCACCCCTTATACCATTCAGAATCACCCCCCTTTTCGCATTAAGTTCACATTTCATATTAGAACATCTAACCTGAGATTCTGATTGGTAACAATTTCTGGGAAAACCTACAAGAGTGGAAGGTACTGCTGGTGTTATTAGTCCTGAAGCTCGAAGGATGCTCACTATCTCCCGTCTAGACTCCCCATATCCTCAAACAGCACTTCTGCTGGCTAGATGGATTGCCTGGTGGGGTAATGCAGACCCCCATCTGAGAGGGGTGTGAGTCCCTTCTCCTGCTATGGTTATACACCTGTCCACTTATAGTTAGGGCACCAGGGTACTAAAATGTGTTCCAACGTGTCACCTACATACCAGAAACATTTTGCACATTCTCATTATGCAGCAACAGTGCTACTTCTTCATAATAATTGGGGCCAAATATTCCTTTTTGTGTTTGCTGTTCTACTGATGGGAGCAAATAAAAGTGAACATGAGACAACTGCAGCTTTAAGTTTAGTGACCTACTTACTGCATCCTTTGGTGGGAGCATGTATCTTATCTCTAAGGCCTCTTTTACTCTGTGAGGATGCAGCGAGAAGATGGGTATTTATGAATCAGAAAGGAGGCCCTCACCAGACACTGAATCTGATGGCAACTTGATCTTGAACTTCTCAACCTTCAAAACTAGGTATCAGTTGTTTATAAGTCACCCAGTCCGTAATATGCTTTTATAGCCACCTGAGTGGACTAAGGCAGGATTGTTGTGGGTAGTTGAAGTGACAAGGTACTTTTACAAAGCCTGGATCCACTGCACAATTCTCTCATGCCCTCTACTCTGCTCAAAACTGACAACTTTCCATGTCATTCAGTAACAAGATTAGAGAAGCATTCCCAAGTGTGAAATGTGCCTCCCCTAGAACTCAAAGAAGTCTGCCTACTATTGTGCTTCTTCTTAGTGGTAGAATTGCAAGTTGAATGGTGCCAATACTTTAGAAGAGATGTCCCAGCAAGTCCAATATATTACCTCATAGTTGATGTATCGGACCCCTTAGTATGGCTTTTTGTTTTGCCACCTGGGGTACATACTTCTTTTCAAAAAACCTAGCAGACTTCCCAATTCATACTCATCAAGTTTAGCTGACATCATGTCGTGTATAGAGTGGAGCACCATGATGTTCTCCAGAATGCCCAGAGAGTCAAGTCCTTTCAGACTGTAGAAGCAGACAATGTATATACCCCTAGGGTAAACCATATTTTTGTCCACGTCATCCAATTACAAACTGCTTCAAAGTCATCATAGTCTGTTAGCCATCTTTATAGATGTGGCTGGGCCAGGCTTTCTGGCTGCCATTGTAACTGTGTCACCCATTTCAGTCATTACGCTTCACCTTGCCTCTAGTGGTTCAATGATGCCACCTGGTCTCTGCTGTTATAGGCTCCTTCGGTCTTATAGCCACTATGGAGCTCAGTTCTCTACCTCCATCTCATACACCAAGTCTAGTCTGACAGACAAGAGCAACATTGAATTTCTCAACAAGGCTGATTCATCATCAGTGCATTTCTTAATCACTTTGGTAAACAAAGGATACTGTGCTCTTTGAAGGGACTGCTAAATCTTCCCGTCTTATATACCAAACTATACTAAACCCATTTTACCATGCCCACTCCTCTGAGAATTGGATTCATTCCTCTACAGTTTTCCACCTCAGTTAATACATCTCTTTTGTAATTAATAAGCACCAGCTCTCTTTTAAACTTCCCCTAGTGGGGATGCAAGGAGTTACTATGAAAGTACATACTACTGTCTCCCTTATGTAGTTTCATATCTTCCTAGACCTCTGAGGATCCACTTTCAGGAGCACTCTCCTGGTAGCTGTCAGTACATGTGAGATGTATCTTGAAGGCTTTTGATACATAACCTCTCTGGTAATGTAAACTCTCTCTTCCTTTGCAGACAAAGCATTTTCTCACTGGAGTATGCTAACATTCAACAGTACTTATGGATCCGATGGCAAACAGGAAAGGTAGAAACATATCTTGAGTATGGCAAGCCTTGTCTTTTAAGGTCTGCTGCATTTGATGCTTATGCATAGTTCTCAAGCAAAGAGAAAAAGATTGTGTTTTCCCACAAGGAGGACTGGTTTTGGTCTAGAGTGTTCAGGGGAATCAGGACATTTAAGGATCTGAAGTGCATCTACCTTTATATCTCTGGCACGAGATTCAGGATTCCATTTATTCCCCATCTGGACCCTGAGTTTAGCACAGTAAATCCTCAGACTAAAAATGCACCCTTCTCTAAAGTTCTACCACTCATGGTGAAGCCTTCTGTCTGGTCTTTAACTCTGTCTGTCCTTCAGATGCAGGATATATATGTTTTTTAAAAGCTTCTAAATTGCTGATTATTCTGTCTGACCCTATGTTTCTGTCAATAACAAATTAATGGTTCTTAGAAATAGTCACGCATTTCTAGAGTCCTTATAGTTACTATTTTACCATATCTATCAAATACAGGAGACTTGACACCAGCTAGTGCCTCTTTTGCACCTGTGTTTCCTGTCAGTTCATTATAGATGGATGTTTTGGCTATGAGATTGCCAGGGTCATAAATACTCCATCTACCACCCCCAACAGGGCCCTTACTGCCATTAGGCTTTTAGACTGATGAGTGATCAGTCTCCAGGATCCCATATTTAGTCTTCTTCCAAAGACCACATTTGTATATACTGTCTTAGGTTAAGACATCTAGAACACAGAGCCTAAAACTCAAGATATTCTGTGAAAGTGACTTGTCAAGGGAGGACTCTCAAGGAAGAGGCAATGGGATCTGGATAGGGAAGGAAAAATGAACTAAGCAAGGATGTAATATTTGCTGGAGTCCAGCTTCTGTCCAATTTCCCAGGGTACTCCAGAGTATGGATTTTACTGAGAGTTGGTCCCATACTGAGGCAAGGGGCCAGCGTTTTGTACCCCATTCAGTTAGTGATTTGCTGCTAGCTGCCCGGAGTGGGGATGGCGGGGAGGCCAGGGCATAACATCCAGGGCACAGTGGCTCCTGTTTGGTCAAGGGCAATTTCTCAGAGAAGGACACAACAGTGAGCAATTATCAGGGGATCTGGCAGGGACACCAAGACAACTTACTACAATGCACAGCACAAAAGTGAGAACTTCAGGTGTTCTGTAGAGTTTGGGGGCCATTCCTCCAAAATTGAGTAAAAGTGTGCTCAAAAAAAGACTAAACAATAACATTACAACCTAATAAAGCTCACACTCATTTTAGATCACTTGCAGGTAAAATACCATTTTTAAAGTATTTTCTCTTTGGACCAATCAGTGTTACCAATAATGTATTCATTTTCTAGTTTCACAGAAAGTTTTAATTTTTTCACATAAAACTTATACCAATGCACTGACACCAAGAAATTGTTCATTGAACAAATGTTTATTGTGTACCTCCTATGTACTAAGCAATGGTTAAAAGCTGAAATTTTGTTATCATTTTGCCCTTAATTGTTTAGAAAATGTGATGTTGACATCTTCTACTTATTTCTATGCATCAACAATTAGACTATTTTAAAATAAGTCATAATTTTCTAATTTTACCTAATTATAAAAGTTTTATCTTTCACTATATAGTGAACATTTTTACATCTAACAGGATAAGGGTAGATGTTAATCCAGAAGTTATTATATTATGGCAATTTCAATTCTCTTAAAGCATTTTGTAATTAAGTTCACCAAATATGTATTAAGTGTTTACTATATGAAACTCATGTCTTCAGTGTTTTTGGGGGAGGATTCAGCCTAAGGGAGGTTATAATCTAGTAATTTTTTTTTTTTTTTTTTTTTTTTTGAGACGGAGTCTCGCTCTTTTGCCCGGGCTGGATCTCAGCTCACTGCAATCTCTACCTCCCGGGTTTACGCCATTCTCCTGCTTCAGACTCCCGAGTAGCTGGGACTACAGGTGCCCGCCACCTTGTCCGGCTAGCTTTTTGTATTTTTTAGTAGAGACGGGGTTTCACCGTGTTAGCCAGGATGGTCTCGATCTCCTGACCTCGTGATCCACCCGTCTCATAATCTAGTAATGTTATAGGGATCAAATATGGCTTATAATCAAGTGATTTAATAGGAATTTTATACAGTCTATGCAAAACAGAATTAGAAAAAAAAACAAAACAAGCATTTTCTGGAAAAAGTTGTGTGCATGTCAAAACTCAAAATCCACAGCACCACAGGCATGTACCTGCATGCCTGAGGCCATAGCAGATTTGTTGTTAAGGGTTAGCCAGGCGTTTGATACAATGTCAGTAAGTTACTTGGAAGGTATACTTTTAACTTTGGTTTTTGTTTTGTTTTGTTTTGTTTTTGATTGGGGAGAAAAAAAAACCCTCTCTTTGGTCTTTTCTCCAGAATTTTTTATGAATGCTGTTTTATTTTCAAGCAAGTTACATAGGTTAGTCCACAGAACAACTAGCCACTGCTTTATAAAGTACTTGAATGAATGAGTAGTTATAATCATACATGATGACAGAGAACAGGATGTCAAAAAAAATGCTGGTTAGTAAATATCTGAAATATCTCTTTTAATTACTTGAACCAATACACTGACTATAAACCAAAGCTTTTTTTTTTTTTTGCACTAAGTATGCAGGTAAGAGGGCATTCTATAGTGTGCTATAGTGTGGACAGGTGGTGGAGGGGCATCCGAGGAAAGCCACTGTAGAATGTCAAAGAAAAATGGGCTGTGAAGAAAATAAAAGAGCCTTAATTAGGCATTAAGGACTAAACGGCATCAATACTGACAGAATCCTGTCAGAGAATGGTTTCAATGTGCCTGACTACACAGTGAGGAGTGACAGGCTTAAATGCATTTTGGTCTGTGACAAAACTGCCATTAGAATGAAATTTTATCATTTTATTGGGTGTTTGATTGTCTCTTATTTATATTATGTATTTCTTCCTAACCAGATCATATATTTATCTATTCATGTATTATGCATGTTCTAATTCTTGTGTTTAAATATATGTTAGAGAGGACAAATAGTTAGAATTCATATAGTCATATTTCATGTATAAATGGTCTAGCATTGATTTATATTTGCTGAATAAAATAAATCTCATTTATGTCATTCTAGGTCCCGAAGTTCTAGGACACTCAGCTCCATCTGCTAAGGCTTCTGGAACTGAACAGGGATTGCTGCAGCGGCAGTGGCATGGCCAGGAAAGTTGTGAGTAATGTCTTAGGGATGACTGAATAGACCTAGTATGGCAAGCAGGGCCTGGGATGACATTTACTTTGGAATTGAAGGTTAAAAGGTAGATGCAACCAACGAGGGGCCACTGGCTGGAGTAAGTAGACTGTTGGGAAAACCAGGTCACCAATGGGGGCCAAGGAAATGCTGGGCACCTAGACAGGAGAAGGGCAGAGCAGGAAAGCTCTGTTCACTCCACATTCTCAGGAGGGCTGACCCAGCCATGGAATCCACTTTCCTGTGGATTCTACCTGACTTTCATAGGTGTTTGGCCTTTGGTACATTTTAGAATTTCCGATCAGTGATTCTGTTTGAGGGAATTAAAAAAAATAAAGAACACTCTACTGTTTGAGTTCCCCCAAGTGAGTTAACTTTTTTATTAAGAGTAACACAGTACTCTTAATTTTTCATCTGAAAAGTACAGGCTCACTTTAACATTACTTCCAATAAGTACAGTACTTTGTTTAGACAAAACTGGACTGCAGGAATTTGAGTAATATTATCAAATGAGGTAT
Organism: Rhinopithecus bieti; assembly: GCF_001698545.2. Classification (NCBI taxonomy): domain Eukaryota; kingdom Metazoa; phylum Chordata; class Mammalia; order Primates; family Cercopithecidae; genus Rhinopithecus; species Rhinopithecus bieti. The sequence continues at coordinate 1,999,008 of NW_016811396.1, read as the reverse complement.
GTGGCAACAGCAACTGTTGGTAGAAGAAGATACACAGCAAGTGGAGAGAATGCAAAATATACTACTGGTGAGAATGCAAAATGGGTACAATCACTTTGGTAGATTTTTTCAGTGTCTACCAAAGTATCCACTGCTTCTATGTTCCAGCAGCTCCTCTCCTAGGCTTTCATCTTAAAAAAACTCAGTACATGTGATTACAATGCATTTGTACAAGAGTATTCAAGCAGCACTATTTATAATATCCCCAAATAGAAACAACCCAGAGTCCACAATTGTGGGTAAACCAAAAGTGGTACATCTGTGCAATGGAATACTATGCAGCAACAAAAATGAATGAACTACTCACACACATAGTCACATGGATGAATCTCAAAACTATTATGTTGAGAAAAAAATCAGACACAAAAGATGGTATATTGTATGATTAATTTATTTCCTATTCAGCAACAAGCAAAAGTGTATAGTGATGGAAAGTAGAACAGTGATGACCTTAGAGTAGTTATTGAGGGAGAAGGGGAAGGAAAAAATTCCTGGGGATGCTGGCAGTGTTCTACTACTTCATTTGAATGATGGCTCTGATTAACCTTTTTGCATTCCACTGTATGCAAATTATATCTAAAAAACATGCATGGCTCTAGAGTCAAAGAAATCCATAGAGCCTCAGCTCCTAGTAATCTCCTCTTTTGTTGAATTTGTGAGTGGGACGCAAGATGAGGACAGGTGTGACTTTAATACCTGATATGCATATTCCTTAATGTCTTTGCTATCCCCCTTTGCTAGCTTATGGTAAACTTTCCATTTTTATCAGAGTCTCAGAGCCCTTTTGAGGTTGTAGGTTTGTTAGGGGAATCAATTATTCTAGCTCAGGCTAAGGGTTTCAGTCCTAAAAGGCCCAAGATAAAGCCCAGTATCTTTGCCTAGTCCATTCAGGATAGGAAAAGTGAGATGAGTATTTTTGAGATTCTCCTTCATGGAAAGCCAAGAGTTATGGACCATATAACTGGACCACATCTAACTCATTGGCACAAGGGGCAAACAGGAACAAAGAGCAGAGTTAGAGTGAGTGGAAGATGCATCTGCATGGTATTTCGTCCTCAAGCAAACAAGGGGCATCTTCAGAGATGAATACTGAAGGGTGCTTAGCTTGCCTTGATTTGTGTTCAGGTATATAATTCTCAGTTTGACTGAAATGGAGCCCCAGGGACATGTTCCAGTGCTGTGAAGCATGACTCTCTGGCTGGTTGCTGCTCGTATACAGCCCAGTACAAATGAGCAAAAGCCACATATTTGCTTGTAGGAGACACAGGAAGAAGGGGAGATAGCATTGCCTCCTTATCTCCAACCAAATGGAAAGAGAATGATGTTGCCTTCTTGCACTATACCCAAATCTATAAATGGTACCCTCACCCCAATTGCCAGTTCCACTCAGTGTGTATTCTATACTGCAAAGATTGAGTATCTTATAGTTGATTGAAACTTAGTAATATTCATTAGATCTCTTTTCCCTGAGAACCTCACACAGCACCCTGGGCATAGCCAGAATCAAAGAAACTTGGACTAACTGAAACTTGTTTTACTCTAAAATCTCTTTGTATATTTCTTCTAGTTAGTGCTCCTAATGGGGCATGTGTGGTTTCATTAATTCACTTCCTCATTCTCTCATTAATTTAACAAATATATATTGAGTGCCATCCACATGCAAGGAGCTCTGCTGAGGATGTGGTATAAACAAAACAGCCTATACCTGTGGCACTTTCAGGAAGGTGAGGTAGACAGATAATTATAGATATACAAAGGCATATTCCATGGGTCTGGAGGTTTATAGGACTGTGAAGAAAACAAAAAGTATAGAAAGTGAGCATCCATGCTGTTTTATTCAAAGTGCCCAAGGAAGGTCCCATGGACTGAATGATCCATGCCTTGCTGATGTTCAGTAGAATCAATTATGGACCCAAAGACAATCATTGCTCCCCTGAGGCTGATTCATGTGGGTCTGAGGTAACTGCACGTCCACAGGCTGATGTGTCCAGAGGGACCTGCACCCTCCGTGGTCCTGTTGATGAGGCTCTCATTCTGAGGCTTTTACTGCACTAACGATTCTCTCTCTCTTTTATTTACTTTTTTTTTTTTTGAGATGGAATCTTGCTCTGTCACCCAGGCTGGAGTGCAGTGGTGCAGTTTTGCCTCACTGCAACCTCTGCCTCCCAGGTTCAAGCGATTCTCCTGCTTCAGCCTCCCAAGTAGCTGGGACTACAGGTGCATGCCACCATGCCTGGCTAATTTTTTGTATTTTTAGTAGAGACGGGGTTTCACTGTGTTATCTAGGATGGTCTCTATCTCCTGACCTCATGATCTGCCTGCCTCGGTCTCCTAAAGTGCTGGGATTAGAGGCGTGAACCACTGCGCCGGGCCACAATTTTCTTTTAATTGAGGTATAATTTAAACACAGTAAATGCACAAATAAATCTGCGTCTCCTCAGTTTCCTTCCCACGGGGCCAAAGAAAAACTCTAAGATTATTTTCTAATGGAAGAACAAAGCTTTGTTGTTTCTGATATGAAAGAAAACAAAGTCTACATGCATTTCTGTGTTTTCCTGCTTTTTCTCATAAAAGGAACAGTAGCAGAACTAAGACAAATAAAATATAAGTAACACACTGCCTTTCCTTCCCTATACCACACCACCAACACTGTGTCTTGAGCTCGTAGAATGAGGGAGCTAACTATGGAGCTCAGAATCCAGACCTGGTCTATATCTGGGAAGTGCAACCTGGGACTCTTATTTCTTTTTAGAATAATGGTTCTCAAAGAGTGATCCCCAGACCAGCAACATTAGCATCACATGGAATAATATCAAAAACTCCAGCTAGGACCCAGCAATTTATGCTTTAAAAAGCCTTGCTGAAGTTGGAGAAGCTAGTTAAGTCCAAATGCCATTACCACCTATGGAATATACTCCCCAGTATGGGGCAGGCATTCAAACAAGATAACATGGGTGAAAATTAAATGTTTACTTTTGAAGGCATGAAATGAGAAGTACAAATACATAAATAAAACAGAAAGATCAATAGAAAATTATCTATATATGCTTCTTCAAAGTTTGTTTTCAAAGAGCTTCTAATCCAATTAATACTTTTATTTTGTTGCTGTTTCAATCAAAATAAAGTAAAATGTTACTTAAAAAATTTTAAAGTATGTCTCTATCTCAAATACATGATAGAAAATTATTGAGTTTTTTGTAATCTCTCAGAATTCCTTCTCTTATTTTCAAAATTGGATGTATATGTATTTATCAAATTAGCATAATCAAGAATGAAAGTCTGTGTTGCTCTTATTTAGGCAAGATATATTAGTTGACATTCTCATACTTTCTCCCATTGTCCCCTTCCTTCCAACCTCCTATTTCAAAATTAGTGTACACTGCAATTTCTGCAACCAATGATTGTAGTAACACTACTGTTTTTTTTTTGTTTTGCACATCAGTATGTTTTCTTCACAGTTAATAGGTTTGAATTGCACTGTAGTTAGATTTAAATCTGTGATTAGATGACTTCAGTGCTTATTGCTGGTCTCCTCATATATAACCTCTCCAATAGGAAGTTTGCTGTATTGGGTTATCTCTTGTGGCTAAAATATGTTTGTTCCGTTTTATTTTTTGAAGCGGGAGGAGAGTAGAAATGTGTTGGAAAGAGTGTGTATATGTAATATGCTTCCAGATACATTCCGTATCTGAGCGTGCCTGTTGTTTTCACATAAAAATTAAACTTTTTACTTAGTTTAGAATTCTTTTCTATCTTATCTGTCCCTATGTATCTACCTATTGATCAACAATACAATAATTTGTAATTACATACTCTTCTCTGTCTTTACTTAACTGTGCTTTTCCCCTGCTAAACTGTAAGGCCCATGAGGCTAGATAATGTGTCAATTTTCACAGAAACTCTTGGAAGGATTTTATCAATAAAGAGGAACAAAGAAATTGACACAGACCTTGATGTGCAAACGTGGTGATATCATCCATCTTCCTGAGCAAAAAGAGCGTGGAGAAAGGAGATACAGGAGGAAAGGGATGAAAAAGTCCTTGAGGAGTCCAGAGGGTATGAGAAGAACAATAGATTTTCTGAGGTAGTTGAGGTACCAGCTCACTCACTGTGCCAGAAGAGATAGTGGGGCATTTTGAGACAGGTGAAGTGAAAGTGGTAAAATTGTAAGAGGGAAGATAAAATGCAGTTGTCCCTTACTCTATGCGGGGAATTGGTTCCAGGACTGCCCACATATACCAAATCTCCTGCGGAACCTGCCTATACCAAAAGTCATCTCTATCATACTTGCATCCTGTGAGTAACTGTATTTTTAATCCACGTGTGGTTGAGAAATAAACGCTCTAAAAATGGACGCACGCAGTTCAAACCCATGTTGTCGAAAGTTAAATGTCATTCTCTTCCGATTGCTTCTATTTTATCAACAAAAGACAAAAGTAATGAGCTGAGTGGTTCAGGGCAGGGATGTGGAAGGTGGATGGAAAAAGGTGTGCCATCATCTCCTGGGGAACAGAGGAATGAACTGCTGTGTGGAACAGTAGCGTTGCTTCCCTGTGACACTGAGGCCTTGTTGATGTCAGTCATCATCGATTTTCCTGCAGCCACACGGTTCCCAGGGAGGCAAGGCGAAGACACTCAGGAGGCAGCGCATTACATTAAACCGCAGCTGGGTTTGATTAGCCGGGGGGTTGAGACCGAGGAAGAAGGGGTTAAGGGGCTGTGAATTCATAAGCAGTGACTATCATAATGTGCCTGGAATCCAAGCTACATAAAACAGTAAATGAGTTTAAGAGAGGCCTGATCAAGAAAAAGTGGTAGGTACATGGGAAAGAGGGTGTCAGATTGGTTTTGAATTATTTACAGTTACAGTGGAAGTACTTTGAAAGTGAGCTCCAGAGATAGAAAGTGAGCTGCGTGGTCAGAGGATGTTGTGGACATTGAAATTCTGAAAGAGTACAAAGCCATGGTAGGGTGAGAGTAGGCAGTGGGTGGAGGTTGAGAGGTGAGATAAGGAAACCATGGTAGAAGCAGAGAACTCAAGATGAAAGGGCACATCTGTCCTCGGAGCTTGATCTGTTGCTCTAAAGCATTCATCAGTCTGCCCATCCTGAATGAGACCTCTCTGTCTTTCTAGTATTTTGGGTCTATTCAACCTGGCTGTGAATCCCCCTCAGTGTCTGACTTGGGCAGCCAGCCCTGAGCATCTCAGTGCTAAGACTGCTTTGCCGATGCTGGTGGTCCCCCCTGGCCGGTTCTGTAAGTCCTCAGCTAACTTTGGAGAATTCAAGAACTTCTGAACTCTAAGTAACCCTGGGATCCACCATTGTTCTAACTAGTTTTACATCACCCCTCTTCATGAGCACGCAACCATATAGCAGCCCCAAGACGACTGTGTTCTGGATGACTGCACAGGGAGCCCATCTGTCCTGGACAGTCCCCTTACTCCATCTGACACAGCCTCCCTAGGGCTCTCTAAGACCTGGTACTCCAGACCTACTTCTTGGTATGTTAAAGGAGAAAATGAATTTAGATAATCCTTTAGTCTTTCATAAGGCCTTGCTTTCAAGAGTATCTTTTACAAAAGTCACCCTTGAGAGAAAGTTGATTTATAGGATTCTTTGCCCTCTGGGAAACTACACCCACATTTAATGGTTCGATTAACCTTGAAGTCCCAGCAGTAGGAGGTGAATAAAACTTCAGGGACAAATTAAAATCCATTGGCCAAATATTAGTAAAAATGCTACTCTGTTTTGTTAATTTTGAGACCCTGTGGCATATTGGAAAGTGAACTGATATCAAAAGACAGGAATGTTAGCTCAGCTCAGAAAGTGACTTTCTGTGTGACCTTGAGTAATTCACTTAATTTCTCCCAGGTGCAAGTTCCTCATCTGGAAAATGAGGGTGTTGGCCTAGGTGAACTCTAAGGCACCTTCCAGCTTCAGCAACCTAGACCCTTAAATAAGGCTAAAAGGCGAAGACAATATCATGATCTATTGATAAGTCAGGTTTTAAAAATGTTTTCACTAATCTTGGCTTTTATATTATTCAAGGTCATTGGACAAAGAACACAGTGTGCATAAAAGGCCTATAGATTTTGATGTTTCCGTTGTTTCAAAGAGAGCAGATAGATACATGTGTACATGGGGTACTACTGGATCTGAAATAATATAGTCAAAAGCATCCTAGACCTTCAGAAAAATATGGCTGGACATTTTTAATGAAACATTGATAAATTGGCTTTTATTTATGACTTGTCATTAATGAACAATAATTTAAAAGAATCAAATAAGCCTGTGGAGAAAAGTAAAATGTTTGGAGAGATCTTCTTGTAAGTATTAGTCTTAATATTCTGGTCTGTGGTGCCAGACTAGACACCAATGATTTATTTTATTATTTACTCTTTCAATAACAGTGAAATGAGCTTCCCTCATGCATCTAAGTATATTCTGATCATTTTGCCACTTGAACAGAATCTTCGAATACAGCACTTCTCTGTATAGGTGTATATTGCAGCACATGGAAAACAACTTTCCATTGAGCAAAGTGATACAGAAGATGAAACCAAAAAATTGAGATGCAATTCCTGAGCTCCATCCAAACTTGGCCAACTGTAGCTGTATATTCTTATGCAAGTTGTTATTCACTCTAGGCCTTGTGTTTCTCATGTGAGTTTGACAAAGATGGTGACTGCAGTCCTTTCCATAATATTTTCTTATGATGGCCCTAGAAGGTAAATGCAATGCCTAAATTGGTATGAGTGTAATTGTATGCCACTTCTGAGATACTTATTGATGTGTGCCTTCTCATTATTCCACCTGTACACAAATCAGCATTTCAGCTTCAGGGAATGAAATGAGGAGAATTAGGCCCTTGCTCTGGATTCGATAATGGCTTAAGATAATGTTGTGGCTAGTTTTATCTATCCAGACCGCTAAAACTTTCTCTAAATCAGCAATAAGGCTATCAATCATGTGTTCTCTGGAGTAGTACTTTTAGTTTCCTTTAAGAACTTTGCATTTGCAGTCACAACTTGGCTAAGTGTTTGGTTCAAGAAGCCTAGCTTTCAACCTATCTCTGCTTTTGATACCTTTTTTATGAAGCTTAATCATCCCTAGCTTTTGATTTAAAGAGACCTGTGACACTTCCTTTCACTTGAATTCTTAGAGGCCATTGTAGGGTTCTTAACTGGCCTAATTCCAATGCAGTTGTCACTCAGAGAATAGGGAGGCCTGAGGAGAGAAAGAAAGATGGGGGAACGGCTGGTCATTGGAGCAGCCAGAACACACATAACACTTACTAGGTTCCCCATTTCATATGGGCATGGTTCACGGCATCCCCCAAACAATAACAACAGTAACATTAAACATTACTGATCACAGATCACCATAACAAATATAATAATAATGGAAAAGGTAGAAATATTGTGAGAATTACCAAAATGTGACACAGAGAGGAAGTGAGTACATGGTGCTAGAAAAAAATAGTGCTGATTAATTTGCTCGATATACAGGTGCCACAAACCTTTGTAAAGAAAAACCCACAATATATTTGAAGCACAATAAAGGCAAGCACAATAAAAAAGGTATGTCTGCACACATTTATTACAACAGCAATATTGCTACTAAACATTTGCTATAGGGAAAATGCAAAGCTTTTCTACAAACACCTGTCAACGTGTCAGGTGTGTTTATTTGGAATCCAATGAGCAGGGACCAGGCACTGGACATCCAGGTCTTGCCCTCCAGGGTTGAAAGTTAAATTAGCCAAAGGAAAAAAAAAATGATCAGTCATACTACTGCCTCCTTTGTACGAGACATTTTTGTCAGAACTTAAAAAGTAAAAGAAAACAAAACGCGAAGACAAATAATTGGGTGTCTGGTTGGCTAGGGATCTGACGCGCTTCTTTTAGGTGGTGCTTTTCCTTGCAGACAGACACTACGTGCAATTTTGCCTCAGCAGAGAATGTCACATTTGCTGAGCTGGCTGCAAGCTGCTGGGCCCTACTGCTATCAGGCCCTCAGCAGAGAAAGGGCAAAATGGATTTAGAGGGTGGCAGCTGGTGCAGGAGATCTCTGGCTGCAAGCCCCAGAGCCCAGTGTTGTGGCTGCAATCTACCTGATCCTGGTAGTCTGCAGAAATGGCACAGTACGCAGCGGGAGGTCTAGCTGCTGCTGCTAGTGAAGGGCAGCCTCCAGCAGCTCACAGATGTGAACAGGTGCTCTTTCTACCACTCCCTGCCTGTTCTAGGGCTCCTTATTACTAGCCACTAACAAACAAGAAATCAATATCCACATCAGCTTCATGTCACTGGAGTTCTGGAAAGCAATTTGGTTCCAGGAAATCTAAATAGTTTTGTGACTGTGAGTGCCAGTTACAGAGTCATCATGCAAAAAGATGAAGAGTGCAGTGGGAGGGTACTGATAAAGTCCAGGGGAATGAGAGTACCCACTAAAGCAGATGTGAGCTCTATGTCAGAGTGCAAATATGGGCCCTGAGCCTCCTGGGCAATAAGAACTAGAACTCAAGGGTATCCATGAGGGAGTGACTTGGAATGGAAGTTGAGCTAGGACCAAGGAAAAGAGGGACTACACTAAAGTCTTTTGAATTGGATAAGGCATATAAGGAAGTGAGGAAGCAGTGGGGGAGGGAGGGGCACTTCATAATGTGTATATGTATTTGTATATACACACCTTTTCATATATATAACATATATACAAATCAATAACATACATATATATGCATTATATATATGAGCATATGTATATACACATGCACACACAAACATACACATACATACATGAGAGAGAGTTTTATAATTTTAAACGTGGAAAAAAAATAAAAATGACACTCCCCAAATTGTTAATAATGGTTAATTTTGTGGGGTGTAATTATATAGGCTAAAGGAAATTTTAAATTTTCACACAATTCTAAAGGTTGTAAGAATAGGAATAAATTTGGGTAGTAAAATTTGTTTAGTATTTTCATGTAAAATACAAACATACACAGAGATATATATATACCTATAACTTCCTACTGGGATCTGAATGTTTGTCATCCCCAAACTCCTAAGTTGAAATCCTAATCCCCAAGGTAACGGTATTAGGAGGTGGAGGCTTGTAGGAAGTGATTAGATCATAATGGCAGAACCTTCATGAATGGGATTTGTGCCCTTATATAAAAGAAACTGCAGAAAGCTAGCTAGTCCCTTCCACCATTTGAAAACACAAGAAGATGGCACCACCTATGAATAGAAAGTAGTCTTCACCAATGCCAAATCGATTGGTGCCTTGATCTTGGACTGCCAGCCTCCAGAATTCTGAGAAATAAATTTCTGTTGTTTATAAGCCAACCAGTCTATGGTATTTTGTTATGGCAGCTTGAGTTAACTAAGACAAATTGATGCGTTAAATTCCTAAATTTTAGCCAATGGAGACCTATACTTTAGTTCAAAGTTTGCCTTCTATTTGCAAATCAAGCTTATCTCTCTTTCCAAATAAACACCATAATAGGTACTTAGCTCTATTGGGAAGGTTTGAATACTATAAAAGCAAGACAATGGTACTAGGAACCAGAGCAAAAGAGGGAAAGAGAGGACCAACAAAGAGAAGAGGCAGGCCAAGAGCAGTGCCTCACGCCTGGAATCCCAGCACTTTGGGAGGCCGAGGTGGGCAGATGACAAGGTCAGGAGTTCAAGACCAGACTGACCAACAAGGTGAAACCTCGTCTCTACTAAAAATACAACAACAACAACAACAAAATTAGCTGGGCATGGTGGCACGCACCTGTAATTCCAGATACTCAGGAGGCTGAGGCAGGAGAATTGCTTGAACCCGGAAGGCAGAGGTTGCAGTGAGCTGAGATCATGCCACTGCCCTCCAGCCTGGGCAACAGACCAAGATCCCGTCTCAAAAAAAAAAAAAAAAAAAAAAAAAGAGAAGGGGCAGAGGGAGAGCAGAGAAATAGAGAAATAAGAAGGAAGTTGGGAGTAACTGAGATCATGTTATCTCCTGTACTAGCTGGAGGCTAGTCACAGAGCTAAGGTCTGTAACCAAACCTGGGACTAGAAGGTGATGACTATCTGGTTGTCACAGATCTGTGTCCATCACATAAAATGATCTGATGTGAGAGATCAAACAAATTACCAAATGGATATATTCCTCCATCAATGTATCTTTATTGAGCATTTAGTTTGTACTTATTTTTGTATGAGACACAGAATGGAAGCAGAGATAACAAAGATGGAAATTCTTGCTCTTGCTCTATGCTTGTAAGAGACTCATTCACATAACGTAAGTAAGCGATATCACTCTAAGAGCTTGAAATTGGAGTTTTTACACTGTGGAAATTGGCAAATGCCACTAATTATAGTTTGAGCTGTTTTGCTCATTGTCATGACATAGGAAAGTTATGAAGAGAATGTTAATAATACTGATTAAAGTTAAAAGTATACCTTGTCAGTAGCCATTACATTGTGAATAATACAATGAACTTAAGAAAACATATTTGAAAACAATCATCCAATTGACCACAGAAGTCACACACATCACATTGACAAACAAGTAAAGTTCTGATGTACATTTTAATAACATTGCTATTGTATTACTTTATGGTTACTGTAAAAAAAGAATGACAATGACCCACAGTCCACATCCAGTCTGCTGGCTGGTTTTGTACAGCTTGAGAGCTCAGAATGGTTCTTACATTTTTTAATGGCTGAAAATAAAGTAAAAAGTGAAATAAGATGAAAAGAAAAATATTTCATGACACATGAAAAGTTTATGAAATTCAAATATTTTAGTGTCCATAAATAAAGTTTTATTGAAACATCACCATGTTCATTCATTTGCATATTGTCTATGGCTACTTTCAGGTTGCAATGTTGACTTGAGTAGCTATTACAGAGAATGTATGACCACAAGGCCTAAAATATTTACTGTCTGGCCCTTTATAGAAAAAGAAATATGGGCTTTTGTTCCTATTTGGTAGTAGTTGGTGACACTATCCTCTTCTTACCATCCTACACAACTCCATTTGCCTGGCTCCCCAAGCAGCTTGTGAAATTCGCAAGGTTTGGAATCTGAAGTGTTCACCCCATTTACTCAGAATCAGGGACAAACAGCCCCCCATCACAGGCATTGAGCGCTTCTAGAATAAATGGTAGCACATTTAGATGAGAAAATTTGTTACCATTTTAATTCCATATTCCACACAAAGGTGGTTTTAGCTATTACAGGGCTTAACATTCCGCTTCCCACTGTAACGATTTTCATAACTTATGCTTCTATTGTTCTTGGATTAATACTGACCACATTTGAACAGGCAAATGGGTAACCAATTAGCTTGAATTCTTTACAGTCAGGATTTGCTCTGTGTCTTGATACGCCTTTCTTAATCTTCCCTTTGAAACATGCTTTCTCATTTAGGCCAGAAGTAAATAGCACAAGTAACAGGGTGGTTTTCTCCCCCCTTCTTTTCTCTCTCCTTGAAAAATAATGCTGAAGGAATTGTTTTGCAGTTGAAAATTAATGTAACCTATTATGTCCAGGAAATTTCTTCAATATATTACTTGCCAAGCCCCTTGGCCATTGTGAAGAAAATAATTTTAATTTATCTCATTTTTCACTGCTGAGTCAATGATTGTTTAACCTAAAACGCCATTGTGACTAAGTGCTCAAACCCCATGGTCCTTGGCCATTTCACTGGGACTCAGCTATTACATCCCTAAGCCTGGGCCTTAGAAGCACCAAAATTGTCATATTAAAAGAGCTGCTGTCAAGTTGCTTTTGTTTTTATTGTTTTTAATTTCTGCTTTTCCATTTTCTCTGCTATTTATAATGTTCTCTTTAAAAGTTCAAAAATAACATCTCTCTCCTTAGCCTCTTGGTAATTTTCCATTAGTGGTTCCCAGCTTCCAGCGCCTTTCCTAGGGCACAGAGCAATATGGTCAGCTTGGGTTAATTTGGCTGTTGTGATTTTAATCCCCCTTGTGATTTCTATGCAGTTTTACCCGCTAAGATCAGGCCAGCATCCAAGGGAATACAGGACCATGGCGATTACATAGAAATGTCTTTCAAATCATCGGCAGGTTTAGCAAAAATGTTTCATATCAAGTAAAATCTAGTATAATTTTTAAATCCTCTTACGACCACATACTTACTTTCTTCATATTTACCTTCCTAGAGAAAAGCCAATTTATATCTCCTTATGTTTTTTAATCAGGGATTTTACAATTTCATTTATTTAATTAATTTATTTTTATGCTTTCTTGCTCACGTTGTAGCAAAAGTGTGATGTCATAGTATAGGTTCCCAGAAAAGCAGACTCTGGACAAAGGCTTCTAGGTGATTATGCTATTTGCCGAGTGTGAATCCAGAGAAGAGAAGTAAGGAATCATGACGAATAGATGACATGGAAAGAAAGTCAAATAAAGGGAGCCATTACCAGCTGGCCACTGCTGTAGGCAAGCAGTTGCTCTATTTTATGAAGATGTATTTCAGGACCTTTTCTCTGGGGCCAAAGAGGAGAGAGAACTTTCTACTTATTTCTGTCTTTCAATGGTCATAGTTCACCCCTTGAGTTGTTAACTGCCTTGACCTTTTGGAGTATGCATGCCTAGACTGCAAGCTGAGAGGGTTCCTATGGCTTCCCACATGGTGCCAACAAAGACACTCCTTGGTGGGAGGGGAGAGACTTGAAATCAGTTGCTCAGGTGGTACTAGCAGGAAGTTTCATGGAGCTAGCAGAACTGATCATTGCAGCAGCAGCTGAAAAAGGAGATAGATGAGGGTGAGAGATTCTGAAATGGTGAATAAGAAACACCCAATGTATTTATCCAAATTCAGAAAAGACATTTTAATTCACATTTTGCATAGGAGAAGACACAATTCCAGAGTACTGAAGCTGCTTGTACAGAGATAGAGTTAATGAAGGCTTCCTCACTCCAGTCTGTTCACATTCCATGAGGCCACAATGTATGCATCAGCATGTGTGCTTGGTGGTCCCAACTCAAACATTTCCTGCCATCCTGTAACACATTCCAGAACTTGGAATAATATCTCCTTATGTCATTCTGAAAAGAAGGAGGAACTGTGTCTCTAAGTCAACCCCGAATTACATGATTTGTACAGAACGTAGACTACACAGAAATACATCTATGCCTCTATTATTCAAGATTCTTCTTAAACAATAGGATATGAGGAAATTCTGGTGGTTTGGAAAATGTCGTTTACTCATTTAAGCCACTGGGGGGACTGCTGATAAATTGCTACTTGATTTGTGTGCAGTGTTTCTTTGTCTGCTTATAAGGCCTATTTTAGTCACTGGAAATGGTTATTCAATCAGCCAATATTTGGACAAGTGTACACTGTATTCAAGGTGATAAAATGGGTTCTGTAGAGGATAATAGTGCTAAAACACAACCTTTCCTTCAAAGGATTTATAATCTAATAAGAGAATAAGGAACATAAGGCAGGACTGACTGTTAATGAATATAGTAAGTTGTCTAGATAGTGGTACAAAGTGCTATGAAACTCCAATATTAATTAACTCCAACTCAGAGTATAGAAGAAAGTTGAAGAAGAATGCTACATGTAAATGTGTCCCCAAAGGATGAGCAGAATTTCAACTGAAATGGGGTAGTGAAAGTTTAGCAGCACCCCAAACAAGGAGCTCTGAAACGGTATAAAAATACCTAGATGGATTAGAGTTTGAGGGGGCTGCATGGGTAAAGAGAAGATAGTTGTAGAGAAATAGCAAGAAATGAGCAAGTTGGAGAGTTTCTCTGGGGTCAGCTCAGTGAAAGCTTGAATGCTTATTTACCAAAAAAAAAAAGAAGCAAACCTTGGATTACATACCATTGAAAATGGGAGCAGAAAATTTTATGGTGTTTTAGCACTCAAGGTGCAGTGTGGTGTTGGAAGATCAAAAATATTGTCCACATACTTTTGATCTGATGCCTTGATGGCTTCTAGCCAGCACAGGTGACTGGGAGTTAAACACCTGAGCGTACCATGACTGCCTTCCAACCACCAGAAACAGCCTACAGGGGGCTCATTACACCTAAGGCACCTCAGGTACTCCAGTTCCTCCACATAAAACTTGAGCCTTCCTATGTGGACAGCTGAGTCTCCACTAAGTGGTAAGAATCTAAGGACCAACTGCCTTTTTAGCAATTTATAAAAAGAACTTGACTCACAGGTAAATTTCCGCAGGTCTTTCCTCTTTCACCATGAGAACTTTTGAAGCTCTTCACCTGTGCCAGCTGCTGGGATTTTATCCCAAGGTAAGCAACCAGAAAGCAAGTTGACCTTTCCTTGAAAGAAGAGCTCTCTTCATAGACATCAGAAAAAAATATTTTTGCAAAACTTTATTCAACTATTGAGCAAACACTTGAATCTTTTAACCTTATGAAAACTCTTGCATCTCAAGGACCCTCAGCCAGTGCCAGCTTGCTGTCTCAAGAAAAGTTAAACTAATTTTTCTGCACATTACTCAGCTACATTTCAACTACCCTCATATTATTGCCATTGCCAGACTTCTCTATGCAGCTTTCAACCTAGTTCTTCCTTTCCACGTTTTCCACTTCACCCTCTTGAAATGTCCTTGCTTTGTGAGCAAACATTCTTATATTTTCAGCATTGTCACAGAACACTGCCTCTTCGTACTCTTCTTAGTTGCAAAAAGATTGTCTCAAATACAATATTTTCCAAACATTCCAAGAGGTTGACTTTTTTGTCCAGGACAGAGCTTAGTCATCTGTATATATAAAGAGCATCATATATCTAACAAGTGCCTCAAGGTGATACTCGTAACTCAGGAGGTTTGGGAAATGCTGCTGTGGATTTGTCAAACTTCAAGTAGAAGCTGCCATTTTGTCCAGATCACAAGCCCTGTAAGTGCCCCCATTGCCATGTCCAGACCAGTATTCTTTCACTTTTCGTAAAAAAAAACAACAACACAAAAATCAACGTAAAAATCCTTCTTTGAGGTTTTAGCCACCATATGTACAAGCTTTAATGTTTTCTAAAGAGTGCCCATACATTCATCCACATTCAGTGAAGACTTTGGAACCTGGTTCCATTCTTCTTCCATAACCCATCATAATTAATTAAAGACTAAAATATCCACTTGGTATATCCAGTGGAAACCTTTGCCTTCATAGGTCCTTTTTCTCATAAACCCCAGGATTCTTCCTCTTCCATACATGTCTCCCTAATCTCTTTTAGATAAGCAAGTGTGGGCCATGGGTGGTGAATAATACTGGGATATTGAGTGAGAATGAGAATTTTGGGAATGAATTCTATCAAAAAGATCACTGATACATGCAGTTTCAAAGACACTACATTATAAAGTAACAAAGAATGCTCCTATCCTAAAAGAGGTAGCTAAACAAAAATAAAGATTCAGGTAAAAGAGAGAAAAGGCAAAACCTGAAAGACTCACTAGAGCTAATTTGTGATAAGACCTGGTTCCTGCAGCTTTAGGGTGGAAATGCCCCATGGGTGTGAGAGTGAAGATTGAGAGGGACCACTTCATAAATGCACTCCCACAGCTACACTCTGAAGCACCCTTAAGAGCCCCGTGTCCGAGATCTTATATCCCAATGTGCCAAGTCCTTCTTACAATCCCCAACTTTCCCTTTTTCACTTTAAAGCATTTCACCTGAATAAACCCAGCAGTCTCTCATCCCCTGTTTCCCCTATACCTCATGGTTTCATTTTTCACTCCCTTGTCTGCTGAGCCCAGAACTAATGATGAGTAACTTTAACCAATTTATTGCCAGAGCCTCAAGGATTTCCTGTTTCTTCTGCACATTCCAAATCTTGGATCAGTCAACTACCTGCCTACACCCTGGCTATTGTGGGATGCGGGAAGAAAACACATTGCTGTGTGAAAATTACACAATTGTATAAAATGAGCATTTAGGAGAGTGGGAGAAGACCATAAGTAAGTTAAGTACAGGTTACTTAAAGCATTTTCTATGTCAAGGATCCAAGTTATTCTTTCTGTAAATAATTACAGTGGAATCTGGAAGGCAGGAGGCAGGACCTGGAGAGTGGGAGGGGAGAGTTAAGAGTCAACAATCAACCACTCTGAGTCATAAAATCAGAAAGGCATTGAACATTTAGAAGGAGAACTGGCCCCATAAAGAAAACAATGCCTCTTAGTAAGCATATTATCTGCAACAAAGCAAAACAAATTTGCAAGCATCTTATTGAAACTGCTGGGGAGGGAAATCATGAATAGTTTCTGTGGAGCAAGGGATAGAGAATGAAAATTAATAATACGGTGCCTGTTATTACTAATTTAATATGTGTAAAATGCCATTTATATGACCTTTATCTATTGCATTGTTGCATTTTTCTTGGTTTTGGTCAACATATCATGATCGAGAAGGAAAAGAACATGGCAGTTGAAGGCCTGGGCTTTGCAGCAAGATAGCCAGGGTTTAATTCTCAGCTCTGTCACTCTTTATCTGCATGGGCCCTGGCAAGATTCTGAATCACCGTACACCTCAACTTTCTCATTTAAGAGTAAAGACTTCTATTATTATTTCTCAGAGCATTATATCAAGCTTACTATGTGGTTCATGTATGTTCTAAGGCTTTTGCAAATTTTAACACATTTCATCTTCACAGCAGTCCTAGGAGATGGGTACTATTTCACAGAAAATTGAGGCACAAGAGGTGAATAACTTACACAAGGTCACCCAGCTAAAGGAGGGCAGTGTCAGGTTTCCAACCCTGGCAGTGCGACTCCACTGCTTTTATACAGGATGCCCTCCCCCCACCTCCTTTCCTACAGAGTATTGGAGGTAAGGGATGATAGATGAGCTCACTATTGGTCCATTGCAATCAGGCGTCACCACCCCACACCACACCTTCCCCTCCCCACTGCCCCTTGTCATTTTAAGGTCTTCAGGGAAGCCTGGCAGTGACAGTGAGGCCAGCAGCCTTGTCTTGTAATGCTCTTCTTAGAAGTGTATTGGGAATGAGTGGTTGAAAGGTGGCAGGTGAGGTGTAAGTCATGGTATTATTTCTTATGCAGTAAATCATAAACACAGTTTTCATTGAGAATGAGGAGCAAGAGAAAGTTAAAAGACTTCACAGCCAAAAGACTAAGAGAGTAATGGAGAAAGGTCCTAGAGGAATCAAAGAAAAAAAACTCAACAACGTAGATTTAAGAATACACAAAATATAAGGTTCACCCTGCAAAGGTCTGAGAACACCAAGGATGTGAAAAAATATACATAAGTTTGGAGAACAATGGAAGGTAAATTGAATTATTTCAGTCTTATTGACCTTTCATTACTCAATAAATATTTGTTGAGCCAATGAATAATGTGTGTGTGATCCTGGATGGAAAAACTATGCCTTTTTAACTTCTGAAGTATCCTTAACATAGTTCTCTAGAATTTGACACTTACTTAGTACCTTTGGATAAGGCTGGTGCTGTTTCTATAAATGATCTCAGCCTAAACAATTAATTCAGTTGATTCCCTTCAAAAACATACTGATCTACAATCTTTAAATATAAAACGATAGAGCCAGAAGGGTTCTTGGAGACCTTCTAATAAAGGAGGTACAAATAAGCAGTCCACAAGAGGCATTTTGTCCCCAGACTGCTTTGCTCTGTAGCCACTAGTTTTACAAGGCTTTTAAATAGTTTATGTATTTAAAAGATGGAAGATTCCTCATGAAAATCTGTACCGGTGCCCTCTGTTGAGAAATTGCATTTTCTGGGAAGGCTGGGTAGCAAGGAGCTGGAGCTGGAGCTGGAGCTGTGGGACCACCATCCTTCCAGACAGAGTCATTTGCCAGTTGCCAGGACCTCTCCCAAATCCTATCCTCTGTTACTTGATCATTTCCTTGATCTTTCCCAACCCTGTGGCACCCACTGGAGCTTTTACACACACGGAGACTGAGCCACAGGTCAGTGTACTGATACTCTGTGAAATGGAGCTGGGGTTCACATTTTTCTGTTTCTCATTGTTGTCACTCTCCCGCAGTCACTCCGTTCCCTGATTTCCTTTTGAGATAATACACTAGCATGGCTATTCCAGTGGGCCTGACTGTGATATGAGACAAGCTAGGGAATGTAAACGAATCATCATCTAAAAGAAAATCTTTGATTATACAATGCATTACTCAGATCCACACTTAGATTACCATGATCAGTTCTGGTCATCACATTATAAAATAAAATATTGAAACACTTGACAATGCAAAGAGAAAAAGATGAGCTTGATCTTCTGCTGTGATTATATTGTATTAATGACTTCCTATCATATTACTGGTTTCTGCAGCCTATTAGAGGAAATAAAGTGTACTAATATAATGAGAAAGGAGCTAAGAGAAGATCCATGTTACTTTTCCAAAGATATTGAAAGGCAATAGAAGGCTTATTTTTTTCCCTTGAAAGTAGATACTGCTTTCCTAATCAGGGTAAAATGATTTATTAATCAATAAGATTATAAATTTGGGAATTATTTATTCAACAGACCAGAGAAAATTATATCACTTAACAATCAAGATGAAGAAGGAAACGAAAAAGGATTAAAACAGGACCTTGCATGCTTTTCCAATTATACAATGTGCCCAGGATATAATTTCACATGATGACATAGTACAGGGAGAAACATAGTTACCAAAGATGCTAATTCTCTTCACAAAGAAGTAAATTACTAAGGTATTACAAGCATTCTTGGTAGCACTCGAGATTTGCTGCTATTTCCAGCTCCCTGGCTGTCGATTGAGGTAGTGAAGTTAAAAAGGGATTTAGTTCTTAAATCTTAGGTCTTTTGGCACAAAATGAAGGAGGTTAGGCACTGGCTACAGCTATAATTTGAAGTGTCCAGTTTATATGTTATTTCAAGCAACATATTTGAATTCAGGCCTTCCGGAGATGCCAACTATAAATACTACTAACGCTTCCCAAAGAAAAATGGATTTCATGTACTTGTGTGTTTCATACCTGTCCCGTCTCCTCTCTAGATGTAAGGATTATATTATTTTTGTCCTTACATTAAGTAGTAGGTTCATAAATGTTTACATTTAATACTTAACCCATACAAAATTTGCATATATATTTTTATATATCTAATAATAATATATAATGAAACTTGGGCATTTCAGTTTCAGGTTAGAGATGTAGAGAATGGGAAATAACATCACTCCTAAATACAGAAAAAGCAGAGAGGTGGACAAATCACAAATGACTAAACCTGTCAAATCTGAGTTTACAGGTCACACAACTGTCCCAATCATGGGGAGACAGGAACCTGCATGAAGAAATAGGACGCAAGCATTTGCTTACTTGGAATGGAAGTCACCAAATGCCATATAAACTGGAAAAAAAAAGATTCAACTAGAAAATGTTAAAGAATTGTTAAAGATTGCATATAGGTGAGCTAAGAGTGTAAAATTCCTGGGAATGGACACATAGTAGGGTTTTCACTCTCCTCTAGGAATCCCACCTGTCGTTTACAGGGAGCATGGGGAGAATCCAGAAAAAGCTTCCCTTTTGGCACGATGGGA
This sequence comes from Rhinopithecus bieti, assembly GCF_001698545.2. Taxonomy (NCBI): domain Eukaryota; kingdom Metazoa; phylum Chordata; class Mammalia; order Primates; family Cercopithecidae; genus Rhinopithecus; species Rhinopithecus bieti. Next base: position 1,979,434 of record NW_016811396.1, on the reverse strand, counting down.
AGGGGAACATGATGGTGGAGGGGAACAGCAACTACCGAAACACCACCTAGTCCAATTCCTCTGTCTAGCCAAGTGCCTGAATCTTCAGTAGAAGGATCAAAAACAACTGCTTGGGAGTGTAGGTGAAAGTAGGAAAAGCAACTACACTGGAAATACAATGGGAATCGTCTTCCCTGGGAGGGAGCCTTAAACAGAAGGGGCGGGGGAAAGAGCAACACAAACTGGAGCCCGAGGAAAACCCACAGTAACTGGGAAAGCAGAGTAAGAAAAAGAGATCTACCCCAGGAAAGAGACAAATGCATGCTAGGCACAGCATTAAAATACAGTGAAGAAAAGAAGAAAAACAATCAAACACACACAAAACTATGAACTCAGAATTCTCCATTCAGTGCAACAATTCTTCAAAAGAGAAAGAAGGCCAGGAATAATGGCTCACTCCTGTAACCTCAGCACTGTGGGAGGCCGAGGCAGGAGGATGTCATAAGCCCATGACTTTGAGACTGGCCTGGGCAACATCGTGAGACCCTATAGTTACAAATAAATAAAAAGCCATGTGTGGTGATGTGTGCTTGTGGTCCCAGCTACTTTAGAGACCAAGGTGGGGACGATTGCTTGAGCCTGGGAGGTTGAGGATGCAATAAGCCATGATAAACATTCAATACTTTGTTGGTAATTTTTGCCTTAATTTGTCCTTTATCTTTGGAGTAATAAAAAATAAGGAAAAACTGATTCTATTTTACAGTCATTTAATTCATTTCTGATACTTCTTATCTCTTTACAGAGATCCAATTTCTGACCTATATTATTTCCTTTTGCCTATCACACACTCTCTTTCACATTTCTTACATATTAAGTCTGCTAACAATTCATTCCCTGCATTTTTGTTCATTAAAAAAAATCTCTCTCGGCCGGGAGTGGTGGCTCATGCCTGTAATCTCAGCAATTTGGGAGGCCGAGATGGGCGGATCACGAGTTCAAGAGATCAAGATCATCCTGGCCAACATGGTAAAACCCTGTCTCTACTAAAAATACAAAAATTAGTTGGGTGTGGTGGCGCATGTCTGTAGTCCCAGCTACAGACTGGGAGGTTGAGGAAGAATTGCTTGAACCTGGGAGGCAGAGGTTGCAGTGAGCGGAGATCGCGTCACTGCACTCCAGCCTGGCAACAGAGCGAGACTCCTTCTAAAATAAAATAAATAAATAAATAAATAAATAAATAAATAAA
>NW_016811396.1:1933069-1977928 GCF_001698545.2 Rhinopithecus bieti | reverse complement strand
ACTCGGGAGGCTGAGGCCAGAGAATGGTGTGAACCCGGGAGGCAGAGCTTGCAGTGAACTGAGATTGCGCCACTGCACTCCAGCCTGGGCAAAATAAATAAATAAATAAAATCTCTCTCTTAATAAGGTTTCACTTTGTCACCCAGGCTGGAGTGCTGTGGCACGAAGTATTGAATGTTTATAACATATATACTAGTAGAATATGTGATAGTAATAACAGGAGGATGGAGGAAGAATCAGAAATAGTTTTAAGATCCTTATACTATAAGCGAAGCCATGTTATATTATTTGAAATAGATTCAGATTATTTTAAAATCTGTAATGTTAACTCTTGGACAACTAAAAAAAATTTCTAAACATGTTTATAAGTCAATAGAGAAGCATAAAAAAGCTAGTTAATCTCAGAGAAAACAAAAAAAAAAAAAAAAAGAAAAAAGGAAACGAAGAAGAAATAGAAACATACCTAGCAAGATGGTATATTTTAATTTAGCAATATCAATAATTACTTAAAATGTAAATGATCTAACCCAGGTTAAAAAACAGATATTGACAGAATAAATTTAAAAGAATGACTCAGCTATATGCTTCTACAAGACAACCACTTAAAATAAAGACATATATAAGATAAAAATAAAGGATGGAAATACATGTATAACGAAAACATTAGTGAAAAGAGAGACATTACATATTGAAAAAGGATAAATTCCCCACGAAGACATTAAAATTTTAAATTTGTATTGGCATTTAGCTTAAAATGCATGAAGCAAAAATTGTTAAATCTGTAAGGAGAAAATTTGCAATTAAGGTTGGAGCCTTCAATATTCGTTTATCGGTAATTGACAGAACGAGTACACAGAAAATCAGTCAGGTTACAGATGACATAAACAACACTAGCTACCAACTTGATCTAATTAATGTTTGTAGCATACTTCAACCAACAAGCAGAATCCACATTCTTTTCAAGTGCACATGGAACGTTTAGCAAGATAGAGCATACTCTGGATCATAAAACATACCACAAGAATTTTGAAAGAATAGGAATGATACAAGGCATGTGTTTAAACCATAATAAAAATAATCTAGAAGTCAATATCAGAGGGAAATTTGTAAAACCTCCAAACATTTGGAAACCAAACAACAACCTTCTAAATAACCTGTAGATGAAGAGAAAGTCTCAAGAGAAAATTTTTAAAAAATATTTTGAACTAAATGAAATTTTAACCTCACCATCAAAATCTGTGGGATTCAGCTAAAGCAGTACTTAGAGAAAAAGTATAGCATGGATTGCTTGTATTGGAAAAGAAGAAAGATCTAAAACCAGTAACCTAAACTTAACTTTTACCTTAAGAGATTAGTGAAAGTAGAGCAAATTAAACACACAGCAATCAGAAGCTTGGAAATAATAATGTCAGAGCAAAAATCACAACATTTAAACAGAAAAAACAATAAAGTAAATCAATGAAACCAAAAGCAATTTGTTAGAAAATGCCTAGAATTGATGAACCTCGGGCCAGGCTGAAGAGGGGGGAAAAAGACAAAAAGACACAAATTATCAGTACAGGCATCACTGCTCTCCAGAGATATTAACCAAGATGTTAATAAGATATTAAAGAACTACTCTGAACAAATCTAACCTGGCAATTAGATGGAAAAAAAAAAAAACCAAAACAAACCTTTTTGAAAGAGATTATCCACAACAACTCACTCAAGAGGAGTTAGATAACATAACAATCTTAAAATTACATTTTATAAATCAAATTAGTAGTTACAAACCTTCCAAAAAATAAAACTGCAGGTCCAGGTGACTTTCAGTGAATTCCAACAAACATGTAAGGAAGAAATAATGAAAATTCTATAGAGTCTCTTCCTGAAAATAAAAGAGAAAGGAGTACTCTCCAACGCATTTTATGAGGTTAACATTACACTGCAAGGTAAATATGTTACAAGGAAAGAAAATTACAGACCAATAATCCTCATGTGCATGTACATTAAAATCCTTGATATCAGCAAACAAAATCCATCAATGCGAAAAGATGATGAATCATGAACAGTTTGTCCCAGTCATGAAAGGTTGGTTTAACATGTAAAAACCAGTGTATCACAATTCACTCATATTAACATACTAAAAGAGAAAAAATATTATCTTAGTTTATATAGAAAAAAAATTGTTTAAAGTTCATGTTCATTTCTGATAGATACTCTTGACAAATAAAGTATAGAAGACAGAACCACCTCTACTTGGCCAACAATTTATATAAAAAACTGGCATCTAATGTTATACTTAATGGTGGCAAACTGTTTATTTTTAATATGAGAAATGATGCAAGTATATCTGTCTTTTAGTCACCTAATTTTTTTGTTTGTGCTGAAGTCTCTACCAATTGACATAAAGCAAGACAAAGAAAACATATCCAAATTGGAAAGGAAGAAGTAAATACATATTTACAAGAAGATATTATCTATACAAATTACACTACATATAAAATAAAGTTAATGGAACTAATGTGAGTTTAGCAAAGTGAGGGAATACAAGGATGGCATTCATAGGTGAGTTATAATTCTACATAGTAGCAATAAGTAATCAGAAATTAAAATGTATAACATTATTTACAATAGCATCAAAGTATACAGAATATTTACAGATAAATCTTACAAAAGATATATGAGATCTGTATATTAAAAATTAAATGTATATGTATATATTTGTTGACATAAATTGAAGAAGAAATTGCTGAAGAAATTAGAGTAAACCTAAATAAATGGAGATATACACCATCTTTTTGAGTCAGAAGACTCAATAATATTGAGGTATCAATTATCTCTAAACTGATCTATTGATTCAATGCAATCCCAATAAAATGATCAGTGGGATTGTTAATTGCAATTAACAAGCTGATTCGGAAGCTCATATGGAAATGCAAAGGACCTAGAAAACAAGGCAAAAAATATTTTTGAAAAGGAGGAGTGCTTGAGAATTAACACTACTTGATTTCAAAATTTATTCAAAACTGTGGTAATCAAGGGAGCATGGTATTTTTGTAATGATAGAAAAATAGATCAATTGAGTAGAATATGGAGTTCAGAAATAGTCCAGCATATGTGTGTGTGTGTATATATATGTGTGTGTGTGTGTATACTATATATGTGTATATATGTATATACAACTGATTTTCAGTAAAAATGCAAAGGACATTCATAGAGAAAAAAATCTTTTTATAAGACAATCTGGAACAATTAGATATCCATATGCAAAGCAAAATGAAGTTTGATTCATACCCCAAGGAGATAAAATTTTAACTAAAATAGATCATTGATCTCAATGTAGAACCTAAAACTGCAATGTCTAGAAGCAAACTTAGGACAAAATCTTTATGACCTTTAGTTAAGCAAAGATTTCTTTGTTATCCCACCTAAAGCATGATCCACTGGGGAAAAACAGGATAAACAGAAGTTTGTAATTTAAAAAAATATTTTCTTTGAAAGATACTGGGAACAAAAGAGATAAGCCCCAGACTGGAAGAAAATATTAATTTATATAATAAATGATTGATATCTAAGATACATAAATACAAAAGTTCCAATGAAATATATAAAAGTCCTCAAAGGGTTTGAACATTTTTCCATAGAAGACATATAGATGGATGATACTTGACATCACTGAAAATTAAAACTATCAGACAATACCCCTATGTACCTCTTAAAATGACTAAAATTAAAAAGACTGACCCTTCCAAATGTTGCAAGGATATGGAGAAACTAGAATTCACATACACTGCTCACGGGAATGAAAACTGGTACAACCACTTTGGAAAGCAAGTATGGCAATTTCTTAAAATTATCATACACTTACCACATCATCCAGCCATTCTAGTCCTAGGTATTTAGCAAAGGTAAACTAATGTTTATGGTCATACAAAAACTTAGACAAGAATGTTCAAAATGCTGTATTTGTAATAGCCTCCAACTAGAAAAAAACATCAACACTTTGATGTAAAAACGAAATGTTACTCAACAATAATAAAAGAAGTGAATTGTTATGTGCAGCAACATTGATGATTTTAAAAAGAATCACACAGAGTGAAAGAGACTGGATCAAAAAAGAGAATACACTACATCATTCAATTTATATAAATTACACAAAATTCAAATTTATCTATAGCAATAAAAAGCAGATCAGTGTTTGCCTGAGGATGGAGGTTGGGAGCAGGGAGGAGAGGGAGAGACAGACTATAAAAGGGTATGAGAGAATTGGGGAATAATCGATATGCTCATTATCTTGATTGAGACAATGGTTCATAAGTGTATACATATCTCAATTCTTATTAAATGCTATACTTTTATAGATGGAGTTACTTCTGTATCAATTATAACTTTAATGATCTCTTTTAAACATCTCTTTATGAACTCCTGGTAGGCGCCACCTCTGTGCCTCTCCTTGGGGTGTGGTTGGAGAAAGAAAATATGCAAAAGACAATGTGCTCCCCTGTTAGCTCAGAGATAGTTTTCAACATACTCAGTGAGTTAGAGGATAGTTATGAGGTCCATAAAGGCAACCTATGTAAGATCATTCGAGGGTTTTTTTTTCTCTTTTTTTTATCTCAGTTCCACCCTAATGGACCATAGCTTGTATACTCATTTTCTTGGACAGAATAGACTCTGAGATTATTCTGCTTTAGTTAACATTTTGTTTTTACATTCAAGTGTTGATATTTCTTTCCTGTTTTTTTCCGTTGGACAGTAGATGATATTGAAAGTTCTTTAAAATATCAGAACTTCTTTGAAAAAAGAAACACCACCTTCAAAACATTAACAGTAAATATGTGCTGGATTCTGGGCAGAAATATAGAGAAAATTAAACATTAGGCTGTACTTTGGCTTACTTCTTTATAACCAAAAGTCAAGTAAGCACTAGATACTATTTGCCCCTCCACTGTTTCTATACATAGGATCACTGATGTCAGAATCATTAAGCTTTTTAAAAAGAATTGCTTAAGATGTTCTTCAGATCCGGAATTCTAGCAGAATAATTGATGCCAACTTGTTGGAAGACCCCCACAGAGAAATGGAATCAGCATGAAAATGCAGTTTCTTCTTGTCCCAGTCCCAGCCTTCCCCTGCACTCTTCCACTAATCAATGGTCCCCACATTTTGGCCCTCTCCAAACTCCTTAAAATTCCTACCCTCCAACTCCTCAAGGAGGTGAATTTGAGGTTTCCTCTAGTTTCCTTATCTGGCTGCCCTGTGATTATTAAACTCATTCTCTGCTGTAATGCCTGGTGTCTCAGTATATTGACTTACTGCAGATTGGTAAAATTAACCTCTTACAAAAATGCCTGGTAACAATGTCAATCTAGAGGATTATTTTTCTCAGAAATGCTGATGAAAAATTCTAACCAATAACACTAATCACCAATAGTAATAAAGCTGATGATAAAATTAACTATGTAATAAGAAGAATAATAATAGTAATTTATCAGAAAGTCAGATACTATTGGTAAGCACTTCTGATTTTTTATCCTCAATACAGGCTATGAGGTAATTAATATCCCCATTTTCAGGTAAGAAACCATGGTATCGTGAGCTTAACGTCTTCTTGAGGGTACATGGAGAGTTTTTTGTCTTCTTGATACGTGGTAGGTAGTACTTGTCAGTCAGTATAGTGACGGGAAAGAAATAGCATATCCAATGCATTCTATTGTGGAGGAACTATTTATATAGCATTGTGGTAAGGGTTAAAGAAATCAGCTAATGATGGTGAAATGCCCAGAGACTACAAAGTACGGGAAACTCTAAGCCATCACAACCCTGAATGCTCAAGGGGAGAAACCATCTTATCAAAATACAGAGAAAGTTTGGTGTCAGCAGAGATAAAATAACCACTAGGAGATAACATAGAACCACAGTGAGGAAGGTAAAGAGGGAGCCCAGGAGGAGATGGTGAAATCAGTATCCAGATCTTTTTTTCTCTTTATGATCTCCTGTTGTGTTCCTATTGTCAACATCAACTAGACACCAGAGAATAAAGTATCCCAGGGGATAAAGCTCTTAGATATCTCAGGCATAAGACAGGATAAAGAAGAATGCATCTGGCAGTATCTTCTTTATTTGGAAGAAGAAACTTGCCTTATACAGGTGAAACCATATTGTCACCATTGTGTCAATACAGTTATTCTCACATATGAAACCCAAATTATAATGTGTGCTTCATGAAATGTCACATGCATTGGTGGGGGTGGGCACTAATTGACCTAAAATATAGCTGCTCCAGTCACCACTTCTGCATATGGTCAAAGGCCAAGGCATATAATTACAACTTTTTTCATCTTTTTCATGTCCCTTTACTCTCAAACACTTAAGCTTCTTGAAAACTTTTCGCTGGTAGAGTAACCGAAAATTGTCCACATGATCCAAGTCCTTAGTGTTCCTGTTGTTATGGATTTGCTAGTGCTTCCTCTTACTCAGAAATGCTCTCATAGTATTATGAGGTATCCTAGTAAAATATCCTGGATTCCAGTAATAGTTTTCCTTGCCCAAATTTTACAATATCAAAATACTAAAGAGGATCAGCCATGCTCACCACTAAAATGACCCAGTATCTACTTGTTTAACAGTATAAAAAGCCAAAAATGTCATTAGTTCCCTTAGTAACCAATGAAACAGAAACATGAAGGGCTTCATTTCCTGGGAAAATTGTTCTTCCCTTGGCAAGAGGACCTCCAAACACAAGACACAAGTACTTGCAGATGGGGAAGCAACATTTTCTTCAGTGAATTAATAGATATAACAAGTGAGTCACTTCCCTGCCAAACCTGTATTCCCAGAGATGCATAATATAGTTATGGAGGAGAACACATTATATATTTTCTTTTAAGTCATCCATTGGATTCTTTGTACAGCCCTTCAATCTTACAAAGTGTTCTGCCCCAGACGGTGTAATAAGGGAAGCTTCAGAAGTTCATTTCACCATTCCGTTAAGCCAGATACTTCTGGGAAATGGAGCACTGTGGTAAGACAAATGAATTTCATGGGAATGAGCCAACTGCCACATTTTCTTCACCATACAATTAGTTCTTCAGTCTGATGTGATGTTATGTGAGATAGCATGGTAAAGAATAAGGTAAAGTCCAAAAATAGTCTTTCCCACATAAGCATTGCAGGCAAGAAAGGCAAATCCAGATCCAGAAAATGAATCTATTCTTAAGGTTGCTACTTGCTCCATGATTAGCAGAGGTCCAGTGTAATTTATCTGCCGCTGAATGGTTGGCTCACCCTTCAGGGGAAATGTTACTGTGTCAGGAACTCAGTGTCAGTCATTAACATTGGGTAGTTAACAGCAGTGGTGGCATTCAGATCACTCTAGATGACAGAATATGCATATTTTTGAGCCCATGCATAGTCTCCATCTGTGGCAATGAGCTCTTTCCACTTTGACTTATTGAACAAATGAGATAGTTGTGGAAATCAACTGATTGACGTCCACAGGATGAATCATTATATTCATAACTATTGAGACATCCCTGTGTAATTGATGCTCTAAGGAGGGCATTTACTTACATGAGACAGAAGTATCTTTATCTTTTCTTTCTAGTTTGCTGCATATGTCCACACATCTCTGATGAACTTTCTCATCACTAATCTTTCCATCTTATTCTTTCCAAATCTCTAAGGAGCTGGCCAGCTGCCTAATCACTGCTTATTAATGAACGTAGATTATACCTCTAACCACCTCTCCTTTCATAAAAAGTGGACAATCTGATTCATTGTCTAAAGACCTACCTGGAGGGAGAATTTTCCTGCATCACTGTCTTTCTGAGCCACTCCTTGATTGGACCTGAAATGCAGTAGTCACTCACTTCTGCTGTTGATGTTGTACCATCTGTATACTCAAGATGCATCTGTAAACTAGGCCTGTGGTTTTGCCTTCTCTGTTAACTGGTCCTAAGGGAATTCTCCCAAGTGGCCATAGGTGTGGTTGAATAAGAGTAAGTAAAGCAAAAGGAGCTCTTGTTGTCTGTCTTTCATGATAATAGCTCTGACCTTATATTATGAGGTTGTTTGGTGACTAAAAGAATTGGAAGTCATAGGAAACTATAGGAGACATTTTAATATTAAAGAGTACTTATCTATGAAAATGTTTACAAATGTGTTTTCATGCTTCAGAAGGGCAAAAAGGCTTGAAATAAATAGTAAGCCTCTAGAAACGTAACACAGATAATGTATTTGAATGTTCCAATATTTTATTTTTACCAAAATATGAAAAGACAAAACAGCAAAGGATGACTGCACTGAAAGAACAGTAAGTACAATCAAGTATTTTCTTTTCTCCCCCAATTAGGAGATTGGAGGAAATACAATATTCTTAAAACTGAGTTTATGCTTCCATTGGAGGTGTGGGCTAAGTAAACCTAATACTGATTAGACTGTCATTGTCCTGGAATTCTGACGATTCCTTATAAAAGTTTATGATGTTTTGATGGAGACTGAACAGGTCATTTTTATAACTGATAATTAAAATTGTTATCTCTAATAAAGCACTTAATTTAAATAAGGTTATTTTATCATAGATTTAAAGACCTGAACACAGAATCAGGCTTCTATGTATTGCAAAAAGTGAATGAGCTATAAGCAACTCATTGCATCTTTAGAAATTTTCAAAAAACGTATTTAAATGCTTGTGTGGAAAATGTAATGTCAAGAGTATACTGCAACCACTTTCCTCTCAGACTTTTTCTTGACTACCTGGAAATGTAGTAATTAAAACTGTAGCCATCATGGAAATAATATAACTATTCATGAAAGTAACACTAAATTATTGTAATACCATAGGGAATATTTTTTCAACTATAAAATGTTTTTAGTAAGCTGCATGCCTACTTGGCTAAAATACCTAAATTTCATTTATGGCAATATTTCCATCAGTGGTGATGAGTTTCTGGAGACCCAGGATTATATTGTTTCTCAACATATACACTGCTTTTCTGGGCATGGACAACCAGACTGCAGCTTGGATCACAGTAATTGTCCTTGGTAATCTTACTCCATCAGTGAGGCCAAACTGCTAATGAGACCCAGTTCAGGAGTTTTACAATCATCACATCTGCCCTCTGGCCTTTGGTCAAGAGTTCAGCCAAAGAGAACTCTTAGTAACAAGGAAGGCAAGGTGTGACTATCTATGTACTATTCATCAAAGAATTTGTTCCACAAGCATTTTCTGAGTGCCTCCTAATTTCAAGAAGATTTATGACACATTGTGTTCACAATGGTGACCATGACATTTCATTTCGGAGGAAATCAGGGGTACAATATGGTTGGGGCAATGTTGCACACCTTTGTGTAGGCCGATTTCTTATGGGGAAAATAGAAATTATCTTAATATCTGACATAACCATGTCCTATTTATAATGAGCAACACAGCGGTTAAAAGTAACAATACACTATAGCACTGTCAGGTGGTGTGTATTTTAGAGAGTCCAAACTTCCCTGAAAATTCACCTATGTAAATCATAAATTTAAGCAGTACTTGAACATTCTGTAAAATGTACTGTAGGATTACATTTACCTTTAAATATTCCTTCTGTGAAAAATTCCTCAGCATATGAATTCAGTTTATAGATATACAGGACAAAACTTTTCTTCATGCAAATTTTGTTTACAATCTTTCTATCTTTCTTGATCCAATTGTATATTGAAATAAAATTAACCATGTCTGGGTACCTCAGGGTCAACATCATGAATACCAGTTATCCTACTACACTCCAACAGAATAATGCTCCCAGTAACTATGTGCTTCCCAAGAAAAAGCTCTAGGATTGGGAATCTTCTGCTTTCTGTTGTGCTCTGTCACCATTATCTATACTTTTTTGGATATTTCTTTATGTTCATTCTGCTTGCAAACTGTAGCTCCTAATACACTCGGAGCTTTTGTTATAGTAGCAAAACCATTAGTTTTGATATTGTACAGCATTGAGGATGGCCTTGAATGATTTGCTCAGGTTCCTTAAACCTCACTTTTCTCATTTTCTTTCAGATTTCCCAACTTCTTTTACAATCAGCGTATTTATCTGTTAAATGAGGAACATAATAAAACAAAAACTTATATCACAGGACACCTACAAGGATAAAATGAAGTAATAAATATAAAACATTTTGGAGACCCTTGTACATGGTGAACACTCTTACCATTAGCTAATATTGATATTTTCATCATTAAGTGAGACAATGGATGCAGATATAAACTTCCCAGAATGTAGTAAGTGTTCAATGACTATTATTTTATTTGCTTTTATGTAAAAAATAGATTAAGAATTATTTACTTGAGAGTGGTTCCACATCTGTGTATGTGGAATAAAGTACATGGGGTTTGTGATCCTCCTTTCCTACTACTGTGATGCCATCCTCACTTATTTCTGGGTTCAGTGTTATACTTCTCCAGTTTAGATGGCTATAAATCTTTCTGGAAGGAAATGTTGGTACTACATTTTATACCTAGGGAAACCAAAGAGTATAATTATCTGCCTCACTTTCCACTGCAGGTCAAGATTTAGTTAATTGACTCCAGTTCATTTTGCCCAGGGCATCTCCTCTGAGACAGATACCATGGTGGCTATCATTAGATGATAGGAGCTGTGGTCCTGTAGAGAGAAAAGAGGGATGAGGCTCTCCCAGTCATAGAATTCCCAGTGACCAGGAAACAGCCACTGGCTGGTAATAACTTCCTTTCCCATCTGACTTGGAATGGATTGCAGGCACTGACCTAGAGGGGAAAGGCTTCATCTCCCAACATCAGCCAATCTCATCTCATTGCAAGGGAAAGGCCCCTGGAGACGTGGTCCTATCCATCATGTGGACAGCTTTGGCCAAAGTGCCCACTACATCACTGGCTTTAATAAAAAGTTGCTGGAGGCTGCAGTACTACTGACAGATGTAAACTGCAGCATGGCCAGAGCCTACGAATTCTCCCAAGGTGGAAGTACACTTGAGGAGAAAGAGGAAGAAAAGGAAAGAGAAGACAAAAAGAGAAGTGAAAAATGATAAGGTAACCACTTCAGAATTTCCATTAAAAGTGAATTTAATAAACTAAAATATACTCTAAAGGGAAAGGCATTAGTCTGAAAAGATAAAATCTGAGAATAGAAATGACAAGAGTACTAAAAATACAATAAAGGAAGTAAGCCAAGATACTATGAAACTTTTCTATTAAATCCAAGAATGCCAGAATTAAGAAAGCAATTGAGTACCCTACAGATTTGAAAAAAAAATAAACCAGAAAATAATTAAATAACCTGATGCCAATTATTATTACACAATTTGGTAAATTTAAAAATTTAAGTATTTCTTAATGCATTTACAGAATTTCAGTGTTATGAACAGAGTAGGTTTTAAATAAAGTTTTGATAAGTGAATGATTCACCAATTAATCAAGTGTCCATAAAAACTGACATAATTATGATTTAAATAATTGGTCATGTCTCAAGGGATCAGTTTATGTCCTACACCTGAATATTTTTCTAGTTTGTCTTCTGATTGATTTAATGTATTTTCAGTAGCTTTTGTAACCCAGCAGTTTTCTCAAAAAGTATATAAACTTGAAAACTAAGAATTCCTAAGACAAACTAGGCACATGCATTTAGATATATCAGATAATTATGATACATCCTATACATGCATTTAGATATACCAGACATATCAGATAATTATGATATATCCAAACTAAATACAAGTGTTCACTGGATGTTATTATACATGGGTCATAGTAGGACACAGGTTGCCAGATACTAAAATTCATTTCTTTCCTGGCACATCCTACAATGGAATGGATCGCATAGGTGTCAGAGAAAATATGGAAGACCTTAGACTCTGGAACCATGGAGGTCCTATATAAATTGCTATTGTTGACTGATGGTGTAGGGACCCCAAAATACTTTGTTGCCTTCTACAAAAACTAGTATAGTCAGTAGGGCAAAAATCATTACTTCTGATGTTTATTTTTTTTCCCAAATATTGAATGTGTATCATGTGTTAAGTAAAATAGATACAAATATGCGATTGTCTACTGTTGTATCTTCCGCATGAGAATAGTGCTTGGCCCATCAGAGATACTTTGGAACTCTGTATAATAAATAGTTAAATAAATAAATGAATGAAGCAATCCTGTTTCCTTCAAATAACTATAAAATATGAACTCTGGTATAATTATAGTAGATAAAACGCTGCAACAGAAAATGCGAAAAGACCTGGTTTATTTTCTCTAACCCATCTAAACTTCCTGCCAAAACTCTACCTGCCACGTAGCCCAAGGAATAACTAACACATACCAATCATCTTAGTCATTTCTGGCCTAATCAATGTCTTTCAGATAAGGAAGTTTCATGAGACGGTGGATTTTTCTTGTTCTCTAGTGCGTAGAATGATGTCTATTATGCTGTAGCCACTTGATAACATGTTTCTTGGATGAATAAATGCATCAATGAATGAATCAATAAATGAATATATAAGAACTCAGTTTCCTTTGAAACTATGCTCAGTTTTTATATATTTTCAACATTTTCTCCCAGTTCTCCCCTAGATGACATCCAGATGTGTGAAATATGGGCCCAAACTTGGGTCACAAGCTGTGAAGTCTGCGGCCCAAACCTGATCTCTATTCTTTCAGATAGAGCCTCCTGTTCTTATCTCACTGCCTTGTGGCAGCCTCAGCTTTGTCTTTAGTTGGAAGTCACTCTGATTCCTGAAAAGAACCTTCATTCATATCCTAGTGCTGACTACCTTCCTATCGTTTCTATGGTGGGTCCACCTTGCTTCCTGCCATACTGGTATCATCACCCTCCTTATGTCTTCTATAAAATATGCTGGAAATTATGGATCCCTTCTACATCACACAGAAGTGAAGAGAATCGCAAGATATTAAGTACTGCTTCCTCAACCATATTCTTCGGCTTGTTTTTGCTTCTTGGAGCAGTTCTGTACTGGTAAGAATTATAGAACCAGGTTTTCTATCCTGAATTCCAAATGAGGAGTGAGGAACAACCCATACACCTTCTCCTTTCAGCTTTTCCTATAGATACAAAATAATTGACAAAAAAACGACAACCCTAAAAGCCTAGCCAATTAAAGGCAAATTACCAAAAAATAAATTTGCCAAATATATCAGATGGAAGAATTATTTTAACGATTATTACATATATAATTTTCTTTAACAAAGGTTTTGAATGACAATATTTTTTCAAGTGTTATCTTTAACATTCTGTCATCAATCCATAAAAGTTTTAATTGAATTATGCTCAAATTCTAAATTTTGATTATATTAGGTTTAAGTTAAATTAGATATTTGGCTTAAATATGATTTCATACTAACATTTAAATTCAAAGTAATAAAATTATTCAGAATGTTAAAATTAAATCAAATTTAAATTGACTTTTATTCTAATTAAAAATTGAGGTTTGAATATTTTTTTTGTTATCAAGAAAATTGAAAAGGTGGGCATGGTAGCTCATGCCCGTAATTCCAGCACTATGGGAGGCCAAGACAAGACGATAGCTTGAGCTGAGGAGTTGCAGATCCACTGGGCAACATAGCAAGACTTTGACTGTACAAAAAATAAAAAATAAACTAGCTGGGCATGGTATGTGCCTGTAGTCCTAGCTACTTGGGAGGCTAAGACAGGAGGATCACTACAGCCAGGAGATCCTATAGGCTGTAGTGACCTATGATTGTGTTATTGCACTCAAGCCTGGGTGACAGAGTGAGACCTGGTCTCAGAAAAAAAAAAAAAAAAAAAAAAAAAAAAAAAAAAAAAAAAAAAAAAAAAAAAAAAGAAGAGAGCAGAAGAGGAATTAAAAATATATAAACTCATATAAGAAAAATTACAGAGAGGATTTGTATAACAGATGAGAGATGTACAGGTATGAATTAGAATGTGGAATTGGAGGCTTTGGGTTGCTAACCAAGCCAAGGGGCAGTAAGTGAAATCTGTTTCTTAAAGTGTTTTCATCTTCCTTGTTTTATTCTTTCACTCGGGTGCCAAACACTGGCCCACCATCAATTTCTTGCCCGGGCCAATTGGCAGGTAATTAAGATTTCTTCAACGGTAGAAGTAAATAGTTTAGATATTTGCCTTTTGTGGGTTCTCCAATAAAGATGGACATAATCATTGTCCCAATAGCCTTAGTGTGGTAAGGCTTCTTATGTAAACCTCTGTTCAATGTTCCTCTAGACAGAGCCTTCCAAACAATTTCTTTATCTTGTCTTCTAGATATAAATACTATTTAAAGATTACTTAGATTATTTGAAAAAAAGAGAAACCCAAATAGAAAAGTGAACAATAAAGATATGAATATATATATGTATGCAGTCAAGAAACAGAATAGAAATATAGTAATAAATATATATACTGTGTAAATGTGTAGAAACATGTCAAAGAAATTAGAGTTGGAAATAAAATATTAATTATATAATGTCATTCTGTTATTCAAGTGTATCATTGTATGATCCAAAATATGTATTTTGTTTTTGTGTATGTATCTAAAAAAACAAACAGTGTATGTTTGGAGGATTCCCTCGTCATTTAATGATATGAGTTAAAGGGAGAAAGAGACTGAAATGTGAATCCATTGGATAAAGGGTACTTTAGAAATGGTTGGATAAAAATAAGTTTTTTTATGGAACAGAACCATCAGGAGTTGATTGCCTTGTCAAAAAACTAATAAATTAAATAATAGATTATTTTAAATTAAAGTTAATTTAACTAATGCATTATGCAGAGAATGGTTACATTTTGTGTCTCGTAAATCCAGCAATTAACTATAAAATTTTTCTAAAAATAACTTTTATCTGGAAGGCACAAAATAGAGATGAATAGAAAATAATCATAGCAGAAACTCTAAGTGGTGTAAGTCTGAAAGATGTAATTTGTTTCAGCTGAGATTTTTTTATTTTATTGTTATTTATTTATTATTTATTTATGTTATTTTTGAGACGGGAGTCTCGCTGCTGTTCGCCAGGCCTGGAGTGCATGTGCTGGATCTCAGCTCACTGAAGCTCCGCCTCCTTTACGCCATTCTTCCTGTCCTCAGGCCACCAAGCAGCTGGGTACTAATAGTGTGCCGCACCTTCGCTCTCTGCTGTAGTTTGTTATAGAGAGGGGTTTCACGTGTTAGCCAGGATGGTCTGGAGTCTGACCTCTTTGATTCCGCCGTCCCGGTCAAAGTGCTTGGTAAAGCTTGAGCTACTGCGCCTGGGCTAATTTTTATTATTATTTTTTTAAGACAGATCTCCTCTGTCATCCAGGCTAGAGTTGCAGAGTGGATTTGTTTGGTTTTGTGGTTATGTATTTTGTCAAATCTTGTGATCTCACTGCCAACCTCTGCCGTCCCAGTATGGTGTATTGGGCGGAGGGAAGGTTTTTGAAAAGGTAAAAACTAATTTATAATACAAAAATGAGATTAGAATATTACCGAGGTCATAGAATGGAAGACGATTAAATTGCACATTCGGAATAGGAGAGTTTATGGAATGATGGAAAGGTTCTCCTCTCTTGATGGAGAGATCTGTGTCATAGGTACATTTATTAAATATGTCTTGTGAAACGCTTCGTTGAACTGAGCTTATAATGTTATAAATTTTATTGCCCTTATATAAAGTAGACTTTTTAATGGCGACTAAATGTGATGTATCACTGGACATTATCGTCTGTTTCTCCAAGTGACTTATTTTTACATTATCTATTTAGCCTTGGGGCTGTTTTTGAATGATGCTTCCTACTTTGTTCATTTGATTCTACTTGCTCTTCAAATTCCAGACAATTGTCTAAGCTTCCTCTCTCAGCATTCTCTTGTTAAACTCACCCAAAGGATTATCACTTTCTGGTTTACTAAAAATTCTTATTGTCTGTATATTTTTTAGTTTGAAATACTTTTGGCAATTGTAGTGTGTAACTGTTCTTTTTTTTTTTTTTTTTTTTTTAAAGCTCTCTGAAAAGCTAGTTTTTTTGTTTTTTGTTTCTTGGGTTTTTTTTGTTTGTTTTTTTTTTTGGTATCTTTCTGAAGTAGTCTAAAGTATCATTTTCATTAAGCTGGTGTGGTGCCGGTCAACATTTTCAAGATGTCATAGGGAATAAATGATTTAGTATGTGATTTTTTTTTTGTTAAATATTTTCGAGTTGTATACACACACATATGTATATTATAATGACATACACTTCCTAACAGTCTGCCAATAAATACTTCAGCAACCATCTCAAAAAAATAGATATGCTTTTTAACTAATCACAATGGCACAATCGCCTTAGAAATAATATCCTTCTATCTATAGTCAAATAGTTCATATTTAATTTCCCTTACTATCTCAAAAATGTCTTTTACAACTGTCTTCTTTTCAAGCCTGAGCCCATCAAGGACCACTTGATCAACTGGAGTTTTATAATAGATCACAACTTACATTCACTGAAACTATCTAACACAACCATTTCGTGTGATTTATCACAACATAAAATAGAATAAAAAATGGGGACATTTCTAATTTTGAGATTAACATCAGAAGTCATTTTGGCATATATATATACACACACGTGTGTATATATAAGTGTATATATATGTGTATGTATATACACACGTATATATATAAGTGTATATAATGAGATATATACACACACACACACACCCCCATCATTTTGGTTTCTGAAATATATATATTTCATTAGTTTTGTTCCTCTAGAGAACCCTGACTAATACAGATTTTTGGTACCAGAAGTGTTTCTAGAGGACCAGAATATTAAGAATGGAGTTCTTTCATTGGTTTCGGGGTTTCTGGAGTTGGTTGCTTAATATGATTAGACCCCAAAATGGTAAGGAGTCTACTTCTAATAGTATGGAGAACACTGATAGTCCTTGGTGTGAACGATTTAGAGAGTTATGCAAAATAAATGCCTTTGACACTCTTGATTCACCACTCATCAGAGGCAAGTTGTTTAGTTACTCTATACATAATACCTTTGCCCCTGTGTGAAGAACCAAGGAACATAATGAAGCTTGTTGGTTGCTCATAAGTTCAGTGAACAGTGATAAAAGACAATGATTAACTCAGGGATTCTATCTCCTGGCTTCAGAAGCAGATACTGAGCCTCAAATCTGCGAAGATTGGCCTGAGTGAGTCTTACCGGCTGTAGAGAAAGAGCTGAAATTGTGGAAGAAGAGACACAAGCTCTTATAATGTGAGTGGCTGACCTGCAACAAAAGCTGCCTGCACAGCCTTGCCAGGTGTCTACTGTTAAAGTGAGGGTATTGTTTGGAAAATAATGGGACCCAGCAACTTGGAATGGGGACATGTGGGGGGATCCTGATGAAGCTGGGGACACAGAGTTTGTAAATGCTGATGAACCTTTTTGGCCAGAAGAAACAGCTTTCCCTTCCCCAGTAGTGGCAACATCCCTCCCCTGGCTCCGCCAACCCATACTGCCATCAGCTTTTCCACCTTTCTCTAAGGAGATAAACCCTACACTACCCAAGGCAACAGTGATGGCCTCCCCTGAGTCAGTTGCCAGGAAAGATAATGTTGATTCTCCTCAGGAGCTATCCCCAATACCCCTGTTTCCTTCTAGAACTATAACTAGACTAAAGTCCTGGCAGGTCCCTAGAGGTGAGGTTAATAGTGTGACCCACTAGACGGTACACTACACTTGAAAAATCCTGCTTGAGTTTTCTAATTTATATAAGCAGAAATCTGGAGAACAGGCATGGGAATGGATATTAAGGGTGTGGGATAATGGTGGAAAGAACATAGTTAGATCAGACTGAATTTATTGATTTGGGCCCACCAAGTAGGGACTCTGCATTTAATGTTGCAGCTCAGGGAGTTAAAAAAAACTTCTAATAGTTTATTTGCCTGTTTAGCTGAAATGTGGATTAAATGATGGCACACTGTGAGTGAGCTGGAAATGCCTGATCCTCCTTAGTTTCGTGTAGAGGAAGGGATACAAAGGCTTAAGGAGATTGGGATGGTGGAGTAGATTAGTCACTTTAAACCTACTCATCTTCGTTGGGAGGGTCCAGAAAATATACCCCTGACCAATGCCTTGTGAAATAGATTTGTGAGTGCAACACCTGCATCTTTGAAGAGCCCTATAATTGCTCTTCTCTGTATGTCAGATCTAACAGTGGGAACCACAGTCACTCAACTACAAAATTTAAATACAGTGGGGATAATTGGATTCTGAGGTGGCAGAGGCCAAGTGATGGCACTCAACCATCAAAGGCAAGGTGGGTGTAGCTACTGTAATGGACAGCAGAGGCAAAGTGGCAATCAGAATAGACTGACTCATGTAGAGCTCTGGTGTTGGCTAATCACTGTGTTCCTAGAAGTGAAAATAATAGGAAACCTACAACATTCCTACTTAATTTATAAAGCAGAAAACTTCTAGGTCAAAAGGACAAAAGACTAATTTGAATTATAAAAATGAAGAATCACATACTTCAGTAAATTTCCGGACTTGAGCCAGTTTACAGACCCAGAACCCCTTGAACAAAGTGGGGGCCAGGTCCCCTTGAGGAAGGACTCCACTACAATACCAACAATTTATGCAGTGAATCTTTCCCCCATCCTTCTCCAAGGAGACCTCTGGCCTTTTACCAGGGTAATTGTGCATTGGGGAAAGGGAAATGATTATACATTTCGGGGACTACTGAACACTGATTCTGAGCTGACATTGATTCCAGGGGACCCAAAATGTATTATGGTCCTACAGTTAAAGTAGGGGCTTACGGAGGTCAAGTAATTAATGGAGTTTTAGCTGTGGTCTGATTTACAGTGGGTCCAGTGTGTCCCTGGAATCATCCTGTGGTCATTTCCCCAGTGCCAAAATGCATAATTGGCATAGACATACTTAGCAGCTGGCAGAACCTCCACATTGGCTCCCTGACTGGTAAGGTGAAGGCTATTATGGTGGGAAAGGCCAAATGTAAGCAATTAGAGCTGCCTCTACCTAGAAAAATAGTAAATCTAAAACCATATTGTATCCCTGGAGGGATTACAGAGATTAGTGCCACCATCAAGGACTTGAAAGACACAGCAGTGGTGATTCCCACCACATCTCCATTTAATGCTCCCATTTGGCCAGTGAAAGACAGATCTTGGAGAATCACAGTGGATTATTGTAAGCTTAACCAAGTGGTGACTCCAATTGCAGGTACTCTACCAGATGTGGTTTTATTGCTTTAGCAAACTAACACATCTCCTGGTACCTGGTATGCAGTCATTGACTTAGCGAATGACTTTTTCTCCATTCCTGTCAATAAGGGCCACCAGAAGCAATTTGCCTTCAGCTGGCAAGGCTAGCAATATACCTTTACTGTCTTACCTAATGGGTATATCAACTCTCAGGATTTGTGTCATCTTATACAGAGAGAACTTGATTGCTTTTCACTTCTGCAAGGTATCACACTGGTCCACTACATTGATGGAATTATGCTGATTGGATTCAGTGAGCAAGAAGTAGCAAAAACACTACACTTATTGTTGAGATATGTGTGTTCCTGAGGATGGGAAATAAATCTGACTAAAATTCAGAGAACTTCTACCTCAGTAAAATTTCTAGGGGTCCAGTGGTGTGGGGTCTGTTGAGATATTCCTTCTAAGGTGAAAGACAGGTTGTTGCATGTGGCCCCTCCTACAACCAAGAAAGAAGCACAATGCCTAGTGGGCCTATTTGGATTTTGGAGGCAACACATTCCCTATTTGGGTGTGTAACTCTGGCCCATTTATCAAGTGACCTGAAAGGCTGCCAGTTTTGAGTGTGTTCCCAAACAGGAGACCTGGACTTGCAACAGGTCCAGGCACTGTGCAAGTTGCTCTGCCACTTGGGCCATTTGACCAAGCAGATCAAATGTGCTTGAGGTGTCAGTGGCAGATAGGGATGGTGTTTGGAGTGGCAGGCCTTCATAGGTGAATCACAGTGGAGGCCTCTAAGATTTTGGAGCAAGGCCTTGCCATCTTCTGCAGATAACTACTCTCTTTTTGAGAGACAGCTGTTGGTCTATTACTGGGCTTTGGTGGAAACTGAATGTTTGACTATGGGTCATCATATCACCATGCTACCTGAACTGCCTATCATGAACTGGGTGCTTTTGGACCCATCTATCCATAAAGTGGGTTGTGCACAGCAGCATTTCATCATCAAATGGAAGTGGTATATATGTGATCGGGCTTGAGTAAGTCCTGAAGGCACAAGAAAGTTACATGAAGAAGTGGCTCAAATGCCCACTGTCTCCACTCCTGCCACCCTGCCTTTTCTCCCCCAGCCTGCACTGATGGCCTCATGGAAAGTTCCCTATGATCAGCTGACAGAGAAAGAGAAGACTAGGGCCTGGTTTACAGACGCTTCTGCATGATGTGCAGGCACTGCTAGAAAGTGAACAGCTGCAGCACTACAGCCCCTTTGTAGGATATCCCTGAAGGACAGAGGTCCATGGAAATCTTCCCAGTGGGCAGGGGTGAAGGGAAATCTTCCCAGTGTTGGCCGGGGTGATTCACCCAGACTATCAAGATAAAATCAGTGTACTACTCCACACGGGAGGTAAGGAAGAGTATACATGGAATACAGGAGATCCGTTAGGGCATCTCTTGGTATTACCATGCCCTGTGATTAAGGTCAATGGAAAACTACAACAGACAAATCCAGGCAGGACTACAAATGGCCCAGGCCCTTCAGGAATAAAGGTTTAGGTCACTCCACTAGGAAAAAAAAATATATATATATGACCTGCTGAGGTGCTTGCTGAAGGCAAAGGGAATACAAAATGGGCAGTAGAAGAAGGTAGTCATCGATACCAGCTATGACCATGTGACCAACTGCAGAAATGAGGACTGTAATGGTCATATTTCCTCCTTCTGTTAAAAACATGTTTGTGCATGTATAAACTTGTACTGAGAAAAATCTTCATTTTATTTCCTTTTCCCATTATCATGTGACATAAGATTTATTGACTTCACATGGGCATTTAAGTATTGTTAACTTTATGTAATACTATTTGGGTTGGGGATTGCTGCTTTTCTGGTTGCATGAAGGATAGTTGTATTACATTAGGCATAATTGTGACCTTACATTGTCTTTATTTGAAGATTATGTGTGATCTCAGGAGATATATATGGGTTCAAGCTGACAAGGGGTAGACTTGATTGACACTTGTCAATCAAGACAAGTGTCAACTTGATTGGATTGAAGGATACAAAGTATTGATCCTGGGTGTGTCTATGAGAGTGGTGCCAAAGGAGATTCACATTTGAGTCAGTGGGCTGGAAAAGGTAGACCCACCTTTAATGTGGGTGGGCACAATCTAATTAGCTGCCAGTATGGCTAGAATATAAGCAGGCAGAAAAATGAAAAAGAACATGGCCTAGCCTCCCAGCTTACATCTTTTTCCCGTGCTGGATGCTTCCTGCTCTTGAACATCAGACTGAAATTCTTCAGTTTTGGAACTCAGACTGGCTCTCCTTCCTCCTCAGACAATCTATTGTAGGACCTTGTGATCATTTGAGTTAATAATTAACTCCCCTTTATATATATGTGTATCTATTTAATTACTTCTGTACCTCTAGAGAATGTTAATATAATGTCTCACCTTCATGCCCACTGCTTCCTATATGGTGTGATACACATATTCTCTGTGTCTCTTTTCTCCAGGGAGAGAAAAAGGTATCTGACTGAAGAAATAGAGTAAGAATATGTGGAATTGAGGTTGTACTTAAGTAGGGCCTTGAAAAATAAGAAAATTTTCAGTAGACAAGGATAAGGTTTCAAAGGCCGGGATCATTTTAGGTATAAAATATAACAGCATGAGTAAAAAAGGTAAAGTATAAACATCAATTGATAACTGTTAAGCTGACGAACTTAGATAGTTTTAGGTTCATATAGTAGTGATCCTAGCTAGAGAAGGAAGCTGAAAATTAAAATAAGCACTTTGGACTTTATTCAAAGAGTCCTGATTAACTGTTGAAGGCTTCTGAGCACAATTTGAAAGTTTGGTCAGTCCCTCTGGTAGCTATATGCAAATGCACAATAGTAACAAGAGGCATATTTAGGGAGAGACTCCAGTGTGGACAGTTACGAAAGAAGATGACAGCATGGAATCTCAGTATGGCCTGGAAAGAATGACTAGTTTCTGCCTCTTCTGTGACATTCTTTGCCTCCTTCACTCTCTCTCTTTTTTTTTTTTTTAAATCTAAGAATTATGTGTTATTGAAATGGGAGCCAAAGAACTTGTGTTGCAGCCCGGGACTCTATTTCTAATCACTGGGATTTCCCACATATCCTCCTGTGACAGGTTTTTGTCTCCGAACACTCCTTAAAATAAATTGAACCAAAGAGAAATTAGGATGGAGATAGATGGAAGGAAAGATAGGACCTAAAAAGAGCTAAGAAAGTATCAGTGCCTGCAGGAAGATGTGGCTACCAGGGTCCAAGAGTTCACAATTGAAAATAATACAACCACAAAACTGGGCTAGAATAGAATCATTGATGAATCAATATTCCATGAAAGTGGAACCAAGGTTACATGTGTAGCCATTTCTCACATTATTGTCAGGTATTTGAATCTTTCCAAGTGAGGACAGACATTTTTATGGCACTTTCTATTTAGCATTGGACATCTGAAGTAGCACATAATACAGAAAAGAGATTTTTGGCTATAAATTGTGTTTTGCAAAGTGAAAGCTGCATAATAATGAATATCAAGGGTTTTATTTTTTCTATTTTCATTTTCTTCTTTGCTCAAGGAAAAAAAAAAACCCAAATCATTCTGGGAATGCATTAGAAGTCAATGACAAAGTAATAGAAAATGCTGACATGTAGAAATGCCTTCACAGCAAATGAATCTAACAGTATTCGAAGCTAGGTCTAACATCAACCCAGGTCTAGACAGGAAAGCTTTCCAAAGTGTCACTCCACCTTCAAAAATTTGGTAGGTGAACAAGGTACATGGCTGTGAAAGAAGTTACCATACCAATAGTTTCCTCACTTGGAAAGCTTGTTTCAGAATTGTAAAATATCAAGGTCACATCAGCACTTGGGACACAGTATAAACTGAATAAAAATAACTCACAGAATTTTCATGCAGGGGAGTTTTTGGTCTTCTTTCCTAAAAACAAGAATTGGACTCCAGGGTTGCAGAAACTAGTTGTTAAGGCAAGTTCAAACCCTAAGCCATTTACATAAATAAACCCCCAAACAAAGAAACAAACAAACTAGCAAGCCAACAAACACAAACAGTACTAATCTACATTGTAAAGCCATTATACACAATGTCACCTTGGCACTAGAAAGTGAAGAAATAAATACATAACAAAAAAAGAAAATGTTTTAATCTTCTCTGTAACCACAGAGACACCAACGCAAACACCTCTAAGAGGTGTTTGCCTCTTGGGTGCAAATAGAACTGCTTAAGTTCCTAACAAAGAAAATAACAACTATTCCGTTATATTTGATGGGAACTTCAGGATGAAGCATAACAATTTCCCCTACTGAATTCAAGAGAATTGGAAATTGAGTCACAAACATTATTGATCTGAAAGAGATTAGAAAAAATGTTGAAATTATCAAACAGATTAGAAACCAAATCTTTCAGTCCAGCAGATGTTTTCAAATGATTTTAGACACATGATATTCAGCATTCTTTGCTATTTTATTTGGTTTCTGTTAAACAAAACTTATATTTCATATGTGCATATTGGGAGATGATAGCAACTCACCTAACTTCTTGGTTAGGTAACCATATGCCCTGGATCACAGTAAAGTATCTACATATTAGCAAGTGAGAACTGTAATTTACTAAATACGTACCAAAAAATATTTGTTTACTAACATCTACTAATTTTACATATGATAGTCATTTACAGACTGACTCTCTCATTCACCTACATTTCCATACTTAGTTTCCTGTTACCCACTCCATCACAGACCAAGGATAACAAATTAAAATATATGGCAGTGCATTAATATCAACCAAAATTTCCGAGTGCAAGCACATAGCATCATAAACCTGTGTAGTTGCTATGTGCTCACGTTAACATGCATAATATGTAATTCATGTTTTTAAAATAATATTTTTATTGAGGTAAATTATAACTATATTGCCAGGCACTGACTTTAAGTGTATAATTCAACAAGTTTGGACTAACGTTTAAAATCATGCAACCACCTCCAAAATAAAAATAAAACATTTCCATTATGGGCAACCATTGTTTTGATTTTGATTTCTACTACCATGAATTAGTAAACTTGTTTTTGAACTCATGTGAATAAAATAACACATAGCTATTCTGTTTTTGTCTAGTTTCTCTTATTCAACATAATTTTTCTAAGATTCATCCATGCTCTTTCTAGTACCAATAGTTTATTTTATTTCAGGCTGAGCCATAGTCCATTGTGTTACTATACCAAGACATGCTTATTCAATCTCCTATTTGTGGGCATTTGTATTGTTTACAGTTTTTGCTGGTTACTATGAGTAAAGCCTTATATCTACTCACAGAAAGACAGAAAATGTTATATCTTAGGGAACTAAGAATCCATGTCAGGAAGTTAGAGAACAGCAAAGTAATCTAAGTGAATTAAAAAACATAAAACTGAAAGCAAATTTGTAAAATAGAATAGAGCAAATTTATAAAATGGAAGCAAATTTATAAAATAAGACTGATTTTACAAAGGTTGATTCTTCAAAAACACATAATTGATAAGCCTCAAGGGAACAACAAGGAGTAAAAATCAATATAGGACTGAAGAGTCATCACAGATTAATGCTGACTGTTAAACAGATAATTAGGAGATTTCAAGAGTAAATGTTTATGCAAACATTTTTAAAAATCAGTTAAATGGACACATTTCTAGAAAAATAAGTAGAATATCTGAACAAAGAATAGTTGTATGAGTAGTCCTATGATCATTAAAAAAAAGATTCTGTAATTAAAAACATCACAAAGAAAACTGTATAAATGGCTTCACAAGTGGTTTCTAACAAACATTTAAGAGAGAAGTAATTGCAATCTTACACACATTCTTCAGACTATAGAAAAAGATAGGATTCTTCCCACCCAATTATATAAGTCTAGCATAAGCTTGATAACAAAATGGGAAAAGGGTAGTACAAAAGAGGAAAATTATGGGAAAATGATGTGAACATGCATGTAAAAATTCTAGGTGCATTACTTGAACTCAGGAGGTGGATGCTGCAGTGAGCCGAGATTGTGCCACTGCACTTCAGCCTGGGCAACAGAGCGAGACACTGTCTCCAAAAATAATAAGTATTATTATTATACTAAATATAATATTAAATATAATAATAATTATTATGAAGGTGCATTCAGCAAACTAAGTGTTGCAAGACAAAATATATAATTACCAAAATGACCATGGTTTAACATTAGATAAATAACCAATGTTATTCACTACATTGATAGATTATGGGAGAAAAATAGCCACCTCGAAAGGTGAAGTTTTTAATAAAATTTACCATCCAGTCAAGCTAAAGCAGCTCAGAAATCCAGGAACAGAAGGAAAAGATGGAAGCTACCTAAACCTAATAAGGAATACCTAAAGAGGAAAAGACAGTCCTGTAGTTCCTGGTGAAATGTAGAAAGCTTTTGCCTTGATTGAGGTTAACAAAAGTAAGCCTATTTCCACTACTGTTATTCAACACATGCCTAAGGAGACCCTAGCCAGTGCATCAGGCAGCAAAAGATAGACAGATGGATAGACAGATGGGTGGATAGATGGATGGATAGATAGATAGATAATAGATGTTATAAAATTTTGATTGGGGGGAATGAAAAATTATTATTCACAATGATATTCACAGCTTATATGGTATCATATATAGAAAATCCAAAAGAATCTAAGCTAGTGGAATGAATATAATAACATGGTATGGTTGCTGATACAAACTCAAAATACACAAAATTAACTTTGTCTAAATATCAATAAAAATTAAAAAAATAAAATTAAATCAATATCTCTACATACATATGTCATTTTTGTAGATGAAAACATTTTGAATATCTGGGAATAAGTCAAAATATGCTCATTACTACTAAAGAAATATTCAACTGAGAGAAATTAAAAAATATAGAAATATGGGGTGAGCATGAATTGGAAGCATAATGCTGTCTAGATGCTAGTCTTTTTTCAAAACAAATGAAATCTCCAAAGTTCCAATATGACATTTTATTTTCAGAACTTGAGAGATTGATTTTAAAATTTATATGAAGAATGAAAAAGGCCAAGATATGCCAGGAAAAAAGTATGAAAAGACTTGGTGTATGGTAATAAAGACAGTGTGGTATTAGTGTAGGAACAGGCAATACAATATGCCCAGAAAAAAAGACCCAGGAGCATGTGAAGTTTTGTTTTTTGACAAAGTAACATGATAGAGCAAGATAAAAAATAGTAATTGCAATAAACATCACTAGAAAAATTACATATCCACACATAAAAAAACCTCAAAAATTAAAATAAATAGCATTAACATAAATCACTTCTTTGTGGGCTGTAGGTCTAAATATGCAAGATGAAACAATGATGCTTTTGGAAAACATCATAAGAAATATCATAAGACATAACATAAGAAAATCTGTTCAAAGATATTTTAGAAAAAAAATACAAGAGCTCTCAGCATGACCTCAGGATGACAAATTTCTGAACAATATACAAAAAGCTCTAAACATACAGAAAATTATTAATAAAGTCACCTACATTAAAGCTAAGACCTTTACCTTACCAAGATATCCTTAAGAAATGGAAATGTCAAGCCACATAATGGGAATAAATATTGCAATACATATAACTTACAAAGGCCTCACCCAAAATATAATAATGTACATAGATGAAAAAGAGATAGTTAAAGCAATAGAAAAGTGGACAAAAGACGAACACTCAACAAAAGATACAAATGATAAATAAATATATTAAAGGTTATTCCAACTTAATAGTAATCTGGGCAGTGTAATTTAAATCACAATGACACTCCTATTTACCCTCCAGTTTGGCTAAAATTAGGAAATGTGAGAATATCAAATGTTGACTAAAATATGTTGCAGTTGGAAACTAATAAATTATTATAACCTCTTTGGAAAACCATTTGTCAGTAGCTAGCCTGTAAGTCAATTTCACAAACAGGAATATATACTAGAATAACATGTATACATACATGCACATCAAGGAACACCAACAAAAATGTTCATAAGAGTAGTGTTTGTAACAGAACTCAAAAACAAAAATGCTGATCAATGATATTACAAATATATTGTATATATTCAAATAATGAAGCTTTATAGCAATGAAAAAATGTCATACAGTTATATAGAAATGAGAATGAATTCTAAAATCATATTTACTGAAAAAACTTAGACACAGAAATACATAATCTTTGATTACATTAATAAAATATCAAGGAAATTTATAAACTTACTGTGGTATTTTTCTTTTTTTCCTTTTGAAATGCGTAATTAGGAGGTTTGAAAAATGCACACACAAAGGGTAAAAAACAAGTGATTACCTTCAAAGTCAGTGTAGTGATTATTTTCACAAGCTTTGCTGGCATTGTTCTATGTTTTGACATTGTAGGGAAGGGAGCTTGTTAGAGGAGAATATACTTATAATATTTTATTGAATGGTGCATTCATATTTTATACATTTTACATGTTATTTGACAATAAAAATGAATAAAGATACAGGAAACATATAGTATGTTATAGTATGAGATATTCACATTCAAATAACTGAAAAAAATGGCTTCCTTTTGCTAGAACCATTTATCTTATCACATTATCTTTCCTAATGACAGGAGATAAATGAGGCTCCTCTTTATTCCATTTTCAGATATGCTATATATTCTTGCAGATGTTGGGGAAGGAGAATTTTCATTCTTTCTTGTGTTTTATTTGAAAGTTAAGTTGTACACAGAACAGCCAAGAGACATTTGCAAGCAGATCTCAAAAGTTAGGTCATGATTCAGACCCTTGCTGCCTTGATGGCATCTCTTTAATTAACAAAGCAGAGGCTCTAATGGAGAGGCCTCTGAGTGCCACAGCAGTTAATAGTCTGTTAGCATTTCACTTTGAAGGCCTGGAGATAGAGGGCTTAACCCAGGAAAGGGGCCTTGAAAAACAAATTAGAAACCACCAAATGAGTAGGCTCCTTAAAATAGTTCCATGTAAACCAAAAAATGCAAGAAAAGCTAAAGGTCTTGATTTACTTTGTTTGCACTTATAAATATAGCATTCTCCGTAATATCATAATTTCACCTCCTCTAATATGGTCAGTTCCTAAAAAGAAAATATTTAAAACAAATTGGTTTTGGTAGCACATAGCCATTTCAATACCTGATAACTCCTTCATGTGAATGATATTTAATTTATTTTAGAGTCTTACAATCTTTTTACCAAATAACATTTTATTACATCTGTGCTACAGTTTTCCCTTGGCTTGCAATTTTATTTTTCAACTTTTATTTTAGATTCAGTGGGTACATACTCAGGTTTTTTACCCATGTATACTGCATGATACTGCAGTTTGGGGTATGAATGATCCTGTCGTCCAGGTACTCAGCATAGTATCCAACAGTTAGTTTTTCAAACTTTGCCTCTCTCCCTCCCCATTCTAGTAGTCCTCGGTGTCTATTGTTCCCACCTCCATATCCTTGAGTTCCCAATGTTTAGCTCCCACTTATAAGTAAGAACATGAAATATTTGGTTTTTTGTTCTTGCATTAATTCAGTTAGGATAATGGCCCCTAGCTGCATCCACATTGCTGCAAAGGACAGAATTTCATTTTTTTTTATGGCTACATGATATTCCTTGGTGTATTTGTGCCACATTTTCTTTATCCAATCCATGGTTGATGAGTACCTAGGTTGATTCTTGCCTTTGCTATTGTGAATAGTGCTGCGATTAACATATAAGTGTGTATGTCTTTTGGGAGAATGATTTTTTTTCTTTTGGATATATACCCAGTAATGGGATTGCTGGATCAAATGTAGCCATGTTTAAGTTATTTGACAAATCTCTAAACAATATGCAGTACTTTCCGCAGTGGCTGAACTAATTTACATTCCCATCAGCAGTGTATAATGTTTCCTTTTCTCTGCAGCCCCACTAACATCTGTTGTTTTTTGACTCTTTAATAGCCATTCTGACTGGTGTGAGATGGTATCTTGTGGTCTTGATTTCCATTTCTCTGATGATTAGTGATGCAGGAGCATTTTTTCATATGTTTTTTGGCCATTTGAGAAGTGTCTGTTCATGTCTTTTGCCCATTTTTAAATGGGGTTATTTCTTTTTTTGTGTTCAATTGTCTAAGTTCCCTTGCAATTTTGGAGAATTATTTTAGTGGGGACAAAAAATTAAAGATCAAGATGACATGATTCTATTGTGGAAAAGCCAACACCTAAGCAACTTTCTCCAATGAAATGTTATTAATCAAGGAAGTAGAAAGTCTCCCGCAGGAAAAAAAAAATAATAAAAAAGTAATTATTAAAAGATTA
The DNA here is from genome assembly GCF_001698545.2 of Rhinopithecus bieti. NCBI lineage: Eukaryota > Metazoa > Chordata > Mammalia > Primates > Cercopithecidae > Rhinopithecus > Rhinopithecus bieti. The sequence goes on along the minus strand of NW_016811396.1, from coordinate 1,948,408 downwards.
TTTTTGTTTCCCAACAGTTCAGTGGACCTAAAATAAACACACATGTTTTGTCTTAAGAGGAAGTAAAACCCCACCAATAAGCCATTTCTTTCCTTAAAGTAAGAGAGAAGTGGGAGGGTGGTTTTCCAGGGGAAAAAAACAAAAATCTTTGCCTATTAATCTCTTAGCTAGCAAAAGAGATACCCTGTAGCTACTACATACACTGGAATGTTTCTTTAAAGACAGTAACACAAATGCCTTGTACCTATTTCCCCTCTTATCTCTTGAGATTTAGACCAGCTTTCAATCCTGAAAAGACTCCCTGGCAAGTCATCTTGACTCCAGTGCTAGACCAAACACTTAGGCACTGTGTGCAATGGGTAGGGCCTGCAACTGTTGGGAGTAACTGTCATGCGCATCTGGGTGAAGAGACCACCAAACAGGCTTTGTGTGAGCAACATGGCTGTTTATTTCAACTGGGTGCAGGCGGGCTGAGTCTGAAAAGAGAGTCAGCGAGGGGAGATAAGGGTGGGGTTGTTTTACAGGATTTGGGTAGGTAAAGGAAAATTACAGTCAAAGGGGGGTTGTTCTCTGGAGGGCAGGAGTGGGGTCACAGGGTGCTCGGTGGGGGAGCTTTTTGAGCTAGGATGAGTCAGGAAAAGGAATTTCACAAGACAATGTCATCGCTTAAGGCAAGGACTGGCCATTTTCACTTCTTTTGTGGTGGAATGTCATCAGTTAAGGCGGGGCAGGGCATTTGCACTTCTTTTGTGATTCTTCAGTTACTTCAGGCCATCTGGGCGTATAGGTGCAAGTCACAGGGGATGCGATGGCTTGGCTTGGGCTCAGAGGCCTGACAGTAACCCCTCTATGAGAAGGACTGAATTTCTACCTCAAATCTCTTGGTTTAGGCCATTGAACTTCCCAAGATTATATCCTTTATCATGTTCTTTAGTAGTTGGTATAGTCTTTTTTGTATGGTGTATGCCTCATTAGGCAAGGATGATTCAAGATAAATTTTGCTTTTAACTCTCCCTTCCAAAATTGGATTGATAATCACAGTGAAAATGTAGGATGATACTCATAGTGTGAACACTGCTTTATCTTGTTGCCTTTCGTGCATAAACATTCTCTCTAGAGCACAAACAGTAGATTTTATGTTTGGACTGATAAGAAAAAATTCTTTTTGTTTTATTTTAATTTTTCTTAGAGATGGAGTCTCATACTGTCACTGAGGCTGGGGTGCAGCCTGTACAGCCAGAATCAAGTGATTAAGTCATCCTCCCACCACCTTAGTCTCTCAGGTTGCTGGGAGTATGGGTCTGCACCACTATGCCTGGATTTTATCTATCTATATATATATATATATAAACATATACACACACACACACATATACAAACACAGATGTGTGTGTGTGTGTGTATATATATAATTGGCAGAGACGAGCTTGCTGTGTTGCCCAGTCTGGTCTTGACCTCAAGCAATCCTTCTGCCTCAGCCTCCCAAAGTGCCAGGATTATAAATATAAGCCACCACATTCAGTCAAGAAAAAAATTCCTTTAAAGGGACTTCTTCTAGTTTTATGTTTCATGCCTCAGAACTGCATGCACAGTGCTTTGCACATAGAAGACATCTAATATCTATTATTTTGGTTGCATTTGATCCTTTTGTTTAAAAATCCAATCTTATTTAAATAACCTAAAATGCAAACTCTGTTTTGTTTTCTCTCCCTCCTGCCACCCCTAGCCCTCCACTGGGATGCTGCTTTGAATTTCCTTGAATCTAATGCCTTATCAATAATATCACAAGCAAAACTGGGGCCTCAAAACTGAAGACTGGAGGATATAGAGACAGAAATCCTTAACCTTTGAGGGTGCTCTGAAATATGACAGTGGGTGGCTGAGGCAGGGGAAGCTGTGTTGTTGGGAATAAGTTCTCTCTTAGGCTGAGGAATAGAGGAGGATCTAGGGCTGAGATTTGAAGCCTATGGTAGAACCCTTTATCATGAATCATCATCACAACAGTGGGTGAGAAAACAACACTGAGAAATTTTTTTGAAAAGCCAGCAAGGGATGCATATTTACATATTTTAATGAAAACAAATTATCTCTCCTGAAAGTAATTAATTGTGAAAATATTTAATTATGTTGCAGTAGTAAGGAGGAAACAGTGTTTGAGGTTTTTCAGTAAATTCCAGTATTAAGTAAACAATTATTTGAGCCTAGATTCTTTATTATGTAATTCTTTGCTGAAATCTCAGGATGTCAAACCATTTTTTCCCCAATAGTGTTAAGCCAAAATGCAGCAATTATGCAATTAGAAAGAAATTGCTCTTGTGGATTTCTTGCAATTTTGAAATAAGCATTTGGAAAGTGGTGGAGAAAGGAGATACAATAGAATTCCTGAGTAACTTGGGCTTGACTTTGAAATATTTATTCAAGCAAAAACTCTCATTGATTGCCATGTCAATTTCTCAGCATGCCTGCAGAAATAAACATAGAAATATAGAATCTAATATTTGGAAGAAAACCTACAAATTATCTAATCCAGCTTCCTACACAATGCAGAAAAATTTCCCACCACAATGCCATCAGAAGGTCACCAGTGTTTACTAACACAAAATATGTGGCTCAGAATTCACTGCCTTGCAGTAGTTGTGAGAAAGCTTTACTGGTCATATTGTTTCTAAAATTTTGACCATCAGTTTAATCCATGCTTTCTCACACTGCAGGGTATGTCTAATCACTTTATACCCTTAGTTCCTTAAATATTGGCACATATTATTTTTACCCTCACATATCTTCTCTGATTCAGACTCAACATTCCTGTTACCCTCAAACACCCTGGATATTGCATGATTTACTTATCAGCTGCTGTTCAGGCTGCTCTTATTTGAGAAAGCTTCAGTATATAAATGTCTCCCCTGATGTTTCGTTTCACAAACTTGACACTATGTTCCAGAGTGGAAGTGGCATTATCATCAGCACAGATCTGTTCATCAGGTGCTGTAAAGCCAAGTCTTCTCTTTCCTGTGCTCCTAAAATAGTTGAAGAGTCAGTAAAGGATACTCTGTAACCACAAGGACACCACAGCCAGACTACTGAAGCCATTGTATCAGTAGTGTGATCATAGACAAAGGACCTCTTGTGTCTTCTCTCATCAATACAATGAGAATAGTAACACCTACCGTGTAGGACTGCCATGAAGATTTTAAAAGTTTCTGTTTGTAAAGTGCTTAGAAAAATGCCTGACACATAGTGAGTGTTTCCTAAGTGTTCATTAAATAAAATGGCTGGATCAAGGACTTTGTAATTGATATTAAATACCATAAGTTTGCCTTGAGCCAATTGTTCTAGGCGTATTTGTTTAGAAAAGCTAGCCTTTCTGATAGAAGAAATACCATGCAGGACTCAATATAGGAAATAAGGAAAGTGCTGCTTTGTGTCTGTCAAGGAAGAAGGATCTCCCTACAGCAGGGGCAAACCTCACCCTGTACAAACTACAGCAGCGCAGGAGGCAGCTCCAGAGATGTTGGGTCCTGAAAAACACAATGGAGATATACTCTTCTAGTCTATTAGTATATTCTGCTCCTAAAATGTTTCTAGTATGTATTGTAATAGTTTTCATTCTTCATGAAGTTCATAAACTGAAAAAACAATCTTTAACTTCCAAAATATGGTTGAAAGGAAAAGTTGAAATGAAAAGTGCAGAACGGTGGCATCTCTGAAGTTTTTTGCTTGTCGTTGATTGTTGAATTAACATTTTCATTTTTTTGTGAATCACAGGATGCTACTATCATCCAGTTCTCATTCCTGCATTTTTGCCCACATTATACTGTAACTTTGCCAAATACTTGGCTAAAATCAAGATATGTCCTGTCAGTACCATATTGCTGACCGGAATGCCTAGTCACCCTCTCAAGAAAAGACATAAAACAGGAATTCGTTATTTGCAATTATGCTGCTTCTTAAGAATCCTTTCTTTGTGTTGAGAATCTTTCTAGTCTTTCAACTTTTTCAGAAATTTATCAATGATCTATGTTCAGAATAAAGATTAATAAATTTGACATTATCAGATAATAGTTCTATATTCCAAATATTAGGACCTTTTTTTGTCCCTTTGTTTAAAATTATACATGACTTGATCATTACAACTTCTCAGAGAAAATCAAAAGTCATTATGTAATAATGTCTTCTAGCTATTTCTATCCCCTAAGTTTTAGATAATAAAGCCTGTATAAGGTTTCTAGTGCTACTATAACAGATGATCACAAATTTGATGGCATAAAATGACAGATACTTGTTTTCTCAGTTCTGAAGCCCAGAAGTCCACAGTCTCTAGTAAGGCATTTGTTACTTGACTTTTTGAGCTTCTGATGGCTCCAGGTCACCCTTGGTTTGTTGCTATCTCACTCTAATCTCTGCCCTCATCTTTACAGGAACTTCTCCTCTTCTATGTCTCTTGTCATGACACATGTCATTGGATTTAGGACCCACCCAGGTAATCCAGGATGCTCTTCTCATCTCAAGATCCCTAACTAAATTACATCTACAAAGATCCTTTTTCCAAATAAGGTAATATTGACAGGTTCCAGGGACTAAGGTATGAGCATATCTTGTTGAGGGGGCTGATGTGGTTTGGCTGTGTCTCCAGCCAAATCTAATCTATAATTCACACCTGTTATGGGAGGGACCTGATGGGAGGTAATTGAATCCCGGGGGCAGGCCTTTCCTATTCTGTCCTCATGATAGTAAGTCTCAAGATCTGATGGTTATTATAAGAGGGAGTTTTCCAAAGTTCTCTTTGCCTGCTGCCATCTGTGTAAAATGTGACTTGCTCCTTCTTGCTTTCTGCCATGATTGTGAGGCCTCCCCAGCCATGTGGACCTGTAAGTCCATTAAATTATTTGTCTTGTATAAATTAACCAGTCTTGGGTATGTTTTTATCAGCAGTGTGAAAACGGTCTAACACAGTAAATTTGTACCAGAAGTGGGGTGCTGATGAAAAGATACCTGAAAATGTGGAAGCAACTTTGGAACTGGATAACAGGCAGAGGCTGGAACAGTTTGGAGGGATCAGAAGACAGGAAAGTGTGGGAAAGTTTAGAGCCTCCTAGAGACTTGTATATGTGCTGCCGAAGCGAGCACGAGCCTCCTAGAGACTTGTTGAATGTCTTTGATGAAAAGCCTGATAGTGATATGGACAATAAAGTCCAGGCTGAGGTGGCGTCAGATGGAGATGAGGAATTTGTTGGGAATTGTAGCAAAGGTGACTCTTTTTATGTTTTAGAAAAGAGACTGGAGACCTTTTGCCCCTTCCCTAGAGATCTGTGGAACTTTGAACTTGATAGAGATGATTTAGGGTATCTGGCAGAAGCAATTTCTAAGCAGCAAAACATTTAAGAGGTAACTTGGGTGTTGTTAAAGTCATTCAGTTTTATAAGAGAAGCAGAGCATAAAAGTTTGGAAAATTTGCAGACTGACAATGTGGCAGAAAAGGAAAAATTCACTTGCTGAGGAGAAATTCAAGCTGACTGCAGAAATTTGCATAAGTAGCCATGAGCCAAATGTTAATCCCCAAGACAATGGGGAAAACGTCTCCAGGACATATCAGAGGTCTTCACTGCAGCCCCTCCCATCACAGGCCCATAGGCCTAGGAAAACATGGTTTCATAGGCCGGACCTAGCATCCCTGTGCGGTGTGCAGTCTAGGGACTTGGTGTCCTATATCCCAGCCACTCCAGCTGTAACTAAAAGGGGTCAAGATACAGCGTGGGCTGTTGCTTCAGAGGGTGGAAGCCCCAAGCCTTGGCAGCTTGCAAGTGGTGTTGAGCCTGTGGGTGCACAGAAGTCAAGAAATTGAAGTTTGGGAACCTCTGCCTAGATTTCAGAAGATATGGAGAAACACCTGGCTGCCCAGGCAAAAGATTGCTTCAGGGGCATGGCCCTCTTGGAGAACCTCTGCTAGGGCAGTGCAGAAGGGAAATGTGAAGTTGGAGCCCCCCCAGAGTCCCTACTGGGGCACCAGCTAGTGGATCTGTGAGAAGAGGACCACCATCCTCCAGATCCCAGAATGGCAGATCCACTGACAGCTTGCACCATGCACCTGGAAAAGCTGCAGACACTGAATGCCTGTGAAAGCAGTCGGGAGGGGGACTATACCCTACAAAGCCACAGAGGTGGAGGTGCCCAAGACCATGAGAACTCACCTCTTGCATCAGCATGACCTGGATATGAGACATGGAGTCACAGGAGATCATTTTGGAGATTTAAGATTTGACTGCCTTGCTGGATTTTGGACTGGCTTGAGGCCTGTAGCCTCTGTTTTGGCCATGTCTCCCATTTGCAACGGCTGTATTTATCCAATGTCTGTACTCCCATTGTGTCTAGGAAGTAACTAACTTGCTTTTGATTTTACAGGCTCATAAGCGGAAGGGATTTGCCTTGTCTTGGATGAGACCTTAGACTGTGGGCTTTTGAGTTAATGCTGCAATGAGTTAAGACTTTGGGGGACTGTTGGGAAGGGGAAGGCATGATTGGTTTTGAAATGTGAGGACATGAGATTTGGGAGGGGCCAGGGACAGAATGATATGGCTTGGCTCTATCCCCACCCAAATTGCATCTTGAATTTCCATGTGTTGTGAGAAGGACTCAGTGGGAGGTAGTTAAAACATGGGGGCAGGTCTTCCCTAGGCTGTTTTAACAATAGTGAGTAAATCTTAAGAGGTCTGATGATTCTAATGAGGAGGAATTTTCCAGCACAAGTTCTCTTTGCCTGTTGCCATCCATGTAAGATGTGACTTGTTCCTCCTTGCCTTCTGCTACGATTTGTGAGGCCTCCCCAGCCACATGGAACTGTAAGTCCATGAAACCCTTTTTTCTGTAAAAATACTCATTCTTGGGTATGTCTTTATATCAGCAGCATGAAAACAAACTAATACAGAGGCACCGTTCAATTCTCTGTAAGACCGAAAGATTTAAATGTATGTATAAGTGCTAGCCTCTTTTATTATTTTCTCTACTATCTAATAAGGGTTACTGATATGGAAAAGCATCAGAATTTTCTTGTCATAGAGGAGAGTGACAGGGAGAAAAGCTAAAACCACAATGTAAATGAAGAAAATGAGTTTGTTTATCTTGGAGAGAAAAAAAAAATCAAGGTGGGGGGTGGGTGGTTAGAACAGACCTCTTTACATATTTTAAAGGATGGCCTCTGAAAGGCAAAATTAATTTCTATGTAATTCCTGAGGGGTAGATTTAAAATTGATGATCAGAAGTTACCACAAGATAGCTTGTAGGTTCAATTAAAGACAAATTTTCCTAAAATAACTGTCCATAGCTAGAGAGGATTATCTCAAAAGGTAGTAACTTACCTGTTACTGAAGGTATCCATATAGTTAGGTATGGACATTGTGAAGCTAATTAGAACCTCTAAATAATTTATAAACTGATTCATCAAGGATTTTAAAATCAGAGTGCAATTTAGAGTCATTTGGAAATATTTTTAAACTGCTATATGTTTTCTAGGTAAAGGTCTGAGCATGTGTAGTTAATAAGCTCCCCCTGGTGATTCCCTTTAGTATCTATTTGTTTCTATCAGTGGATTCCAAAGTGTGATCACAAACCAGCAGTATCAGCATTACCTGACCAGTTGCTAGAAATGTACATTCTTCATTCCCATCTCAGACCTACTGAATCAGAATCTCAGGGGTGGTGGCCCAATGAAGCTTTGTTTCAATCACCCCTTCAAGCAACTGTGACACACACTAAGGTTTGAGAATCACTGGTTTAGATCACTATTGAAGTTCCTTTCAACCCTATTCCTTTCAACCCTATGATTTTGATTCTAAGAGATGAAAGAAAAGGACAAAGTATTCAATCAACAACAAATCTAAAATTGAATTGAAAACGTGAACAGGGAGTTGTGGCAGGATTGCCAGCAAATTCCACAGAGGCCATATTGTTCTGCGCATTGTTCCTCTAAGCCTGGATAATCATGCTCAGTGATGTATGTTCGCTTTAAGAGGATTCTTCAAGTGGAAAAGGTTCCTGAAAGGTTCAAAGACCGTGAATGATCCCAAACTCATCATCGTGTCACGGGAGCAGGGGCCACTGAGAATGCAACTACAGAAGGAAAATAAGAAGCAAATGCTTGGCAATTTGATGTAGATAAGATGAGGTTGTTCAAGCCAGAGCTAACTACCCAGTTTTAAAGAAAGAATATTTAGTTACAGGCCAATGTACATTATTATCACTGGAGAAATGTATTCCTAAAATTGAACTTAAGTATATTGATAAAGAAAAGAAAAAGGAAGAACACAGATTTAGGAACTCAGATCCCAGAAGAATAGCAGGTGCAATCATAATTCTCTCTTAAGAAAACATTCTGAGACAGATGCAGCATGTATATCATGTAGAAGAATATGTTTGCTATTATTCTACATATTCTACATGTAGAATAATATGTGTGCTTTGAATGTAGGAAGTATGGCAACTGGTAAACCAGCCGTATTTATTAAATAGATTTGGGTTGGGCAACTTACTTTTTAAAGTTATTTTGTTTGCAAGGGATGAGAACATCAAAACCTCAAACCATTTTTTTTTTTCAAAAACAAAACAAAACAATTTATTGAGCGACATATTGAGCAATACAGTTTTTTGAGTTTCAGGAAAGCTTAATCTAGCAGCAAATTGATAATATATCCAAGAAACAATTTTCCTTTTGGTTTCTCCACTGTGATATTCAAGGTCCTGATTTCAGGTCAGAGCTGGCTTTCCTTGTGGTTTCATCAGAGCTCTTTTTAGCAAACCTAGCTACATGTTTTCTCGTTTGTGTTAAGGAAGAAAGGACTTCTCTTTTTCTTACCCATCTTGGACTTTTTTCCAATTGGATCATCTTAGATTAAGTGTCCATCCTTGAACTGATGGCAAGGAGCTTGGGATTGGCTTAGGTCAATTAAGGCCAATGCTTGGAGCAGGGAAAAGGGATCTTTCCCACTCCAACCAGAGTCAAATACATCTTTGGAAGGAGAAGGAAGGTGTGGGTGCTGGGGATGCAATGAGCAATGGAAAAAAATTAGGTCAGGTGAGAACTTGATAAATGTTTGTTTGGAATTTTCCCTGAAGGTATACTAATAAAAAGTATTTAATTTATATAAATGAAAAGTTGTACATGATACTTCTACCTATGTTTTGTTATTCATTCTTATATTTTTTACTTTCAAAATAAAAATTCAAGAAACAAGCAGAGAAAGGCATAGGTAAGAGAAAAGAATAAGAAAGCCATATTATAATGTATCAAAAAGTGTATTCTCAGGGCTTATCTTTTAAACACAGACATCACAGTGTATGTATATGTGTAAATGGTCCAAAGATAATATAGTTTCTTTACATTAAAAAAAGGATGGTAGGTTCAGAGAATGCAGAGTGGAAGGGCAGGGGATAAACCATCATGTTCAGACTCCATGCCTATGCAAACTTGAGCCCAACACACAATCTTTCTGAGTCCTTAATTCACCTGTTTATTTAAAATATGAATTTATGAAAGTACAACCATCCTCTTCTTCTTCCTTGCCAACTGGAAGGAAGGACCCTGGACGGAGGGTCAGAGGAGGTCGATTTACTCCCAACCCTTCGGCAAATTCGCTTTGTGGCTGTTAAATCAGCTATGGCAACTACTCGTAGCCTCAGTTTCCTTATCTGTAAGGTGAAGGGGCTGGATGAGGGTTTAGTCATCCATGAGCTCTAGTTTATATCTTTCCATTGATACAGCCTTTGTATATGCACCATAACTCCCACTGCATCGCTTGGTTACTATTTACCTGTCCAAAGCAATAGAGAAAGAGAGGCCATGAGATTGTATGTTCCTTGTTTCAAATGCACCTAAAGAAAACTTGTTATGCCGCTGTGGGAACTGAAACCTACTGGTCAGCACTTAACAACCAGGAAGCATATGTTGAGGCCAAAAGACTTTTGAATAACAAAAGAGAATTATTGGATCAGCCTCAGGGTAATGACATTCAGTACAATAAATTTTTTATGAATCAACCTTTTTAGCCCTGGTAGATAGGTTCTTGGAAAAGACTATCACCCACCATGTATTACCAGCTATATAGTTACCTAGAAGAGCAAATAAATTGGACTTGTTTAAAGGGGTCATCTTTACATATGTGTTTACCTTTTGTTTAGAGCAGAAGTTGAGTGGTGCACAAGGCAGGGCAGAACAGGAGACCCCCAGCACAGGCCTGAACTCTGGTCTCCATCAGCAGAATGAGCTCCTGCAGTTAGCCACAGCCACCCACTTTAGAAAGCAGTCTAGCCACCTGTAAGTTTAGGCACATGCTCCACAAGCGCTTCCCTTTCATCTGTATACTCTTAGGATGCCTATCAAAATATCTTTTGAAATCCCCTTCAGTCTTTTCCCTGGTAAATGTAATTTTCCCCACCGGTTACATTTATAGTGGTGATTTAGGGCCCTGTAGATAGATACCTGGGGCAAATAGCCCAAAGGCTGACTCCTTCATCATCTTCTGCAGTTGGCAGTTTTCGCTGTGCCTGCCTTGGCTTACTGCCTTGGCTCTGAATCACAATCCTACTGACATAAGCATGATTTATAGGGGATCTCTCCTTAATAGGAGGGAGAATGCAATGTAATTGAGAGGACCCTGGACTGAGGGTCAGAGGAGGTCGATTTACTCCCAACCCTTTGGCAAATTCGCTTTGTGGCTGTTAAATCAGCTATGGCAACTACTCGTAGCCTCAGTTTCCTTATCTGTAAGGTGAAGGGGCTGGATGAGGGTTTAAGTCATCCATGAGCTCTAGTTTATATCTTTCCATTGATACAGCCTTTGTATATGCACCATAACTCCCACTGCATCGCTTGGCTACTATTTACCTGTCCAAAGCAATAGAGAAGGAGAGGCCATGAATTCTTCCCACTCCCTAACTCACAGATAGTTTATAAAAATAAATGGTATACTGTTTCAAGCCTATGTGCTGTGAGTTAAGAGAATGTGTGTTCAGCATGTGTGTATATATATTATATATGTTTATATAGTTTTTATAATATATGTATCTGTTATGTTATATATTTATATATGTATATGTTATATAATATGTAATTCTCATATGTAAATCTTTCTCATTATCTTTGTGATTTCTATTTGTGAATATAAGCCTAAAACAGCACTTCCATATTTGCAGCTGTGGTAAGTCCTTTGGCAGAAGAGGCCAAATATTTTGGGTTCAGTATCTAGAGCAAGGACACTGATAGGATAGCAACAACTACGGGTCAATATTGGTTTCTAAGGGAAAGCATTTATATACAAATGACTTTTAAACCATCCATTGTTTCTAGAGAGAATTTTGAGGCATTATGAATTTATCTTTATATGCACTATAATGAATACTCCATAAAAGCAGGAATTGTTAACCTGTTATATTGCCTATTCTGTCCTCATCCCCTAGAACAGGGCTTGGCACTTAGAAGTTCCATGAATATTGCTGAATGAAGAATATAATTCAGATTAAAGAAGAGGGAAGTAAGTAGTGTAGGCATATGAATAAACTTCGACCCCACATTCTCCATTAACTCAACAGCAACCACGTTGATGCTTCCCTGACATGCCAGTTTCTGCCATCTTCAGTCATGGGAACTCTGTTCTCCAGGGTCTGACATTTGTCTCCTGATCATCCACTTCCTCCCTGATGGGCTGCCGTGTGCTGTCCTCCCCTTTTGCTGAATGATGTTCTTTCTCTTAATGCGGATGTAGCAGCGATTTTCTCCATCATAAGGTGTCTACTTAGCTCAGTGAGGTATTGGAGGCTCAATCTGATGATCAAAATGTGAGAGCTCCATCCTCTTCGTACTGCACAGATACTGACGAAAGGAAAAATTAGAATACTGGCCAAGTTCTTCATTCTTTACAAAATCAATCCAGTTTTTTGTTTGGGTATTTTAATTTTGGTATAGTTTTCAGAACCATAACGAATTCTATTAAAGATATTTAGGGATACTTTAACTGTATGTTTTCCTTCTAAGTTGAATTTCAAGTTTCTAATTATGAACATGGCTTATAATAACCTGCATCTACATCATATACATTGTTTTCAGCATCTGATTGTGTGCCAGCCCTTATAGTGTATGCCTCCCTCCGTTTTGTCTACTTGGGTAATGCTGACGGGCATTTGCTGACCCAGCGGCTTGGGGTGTATCCAGGTATGTGGGGCTCCTACATGATTTCTATGCCCGAGAGCCCTTCACGGGCAGGCAGCTCCAGGACCTCCCATGACTTCTACCCCAAGTCACGTGTACTGCCCACCAGGCTCTGCTGGTGGGCCTTAGGAGCAGTGGTGTTCATAAGGACTAGATTCTGGTGGAATTTCAGCTCTGTTGTTTTTCTACCTAATGTCCCAGGCTTCCTGTGATGTTCGAGTCCTCTTCTGAATCATAGCCAAAGGCTAGATTCTTCAGAATGCCTCCCTGTGCCATCTAGCACTTCTTCCTTCAAGTGGTTTCTGGAGCCAGGTGCTGTAGTATGAGTCAGGGCCTTGAAGCCACATCCACAGGGACTGAGCCCTGCTTAGCTGTTTCCTCCTGAGGGATTTGGTGAGTTACTCAGGGTCTCTGTGCCTTAGTTTCTTCATTTGTAAAATGGTGTGCTCATAGTACCTCCCTCATAAGTGTGTTACGAGGGCAAAATAAAAATATCTGGCACATGTAGGTCGTTTATAAATGTTATTGATAAATTAGTTCAAAAAGAAAGAAGGGCCACCTTGACCAATGCTTACAGTAGAAGGAATATACGCCTGATCCTTGAGGAACATGAGCTTGTTGAAGGATAATACATGATATACTATTTGCTGGAGAGAAAGGCCCCCAACTGCACCTGCTCACCTACTATTTACTGAGATTGGAATTAACATTCTGCTTAATAATCTCTGGAAGTTCATGGGAGAACAATTTTTTAAATGAAATATAATACATTTAAACAATTAAAATCTCCTGAACATGATTTAAACCTCTGATGGCTCCGCAGTCACTATTTGATACCCGAGTTACTCCAGGGTCATTATTATGAATATTCTTACCACACACCTTTTTACATGACATATGCTCAATAAGTGTTTGTTGGTAGAATGGATAGATGTGAATGGACATCAATAATCATTGTATTATTTTAGATGGATAGGGTGCTAGTAAAGAGAATGTCGGGTATTTCACTGCCTGGAATATTATCATGCAAAGCTCTTTGATTTCAAAGAACATCTTTTCTTTAGAGATGGTGAAGTGATTTGCTTGGCATCACACAGCTAAGGCATAGCAGGGCAAGGATATGCACCTAACATGTGAAGCTGCAAAGTAGCACTGTCAGATAAAATACAGATGCCCAGTTAAATTTAGATTTCAGGTGAAAAGTCAGTATTTCTTAGGACATGTATCAAATATTAAATATTTTTAGAATAATTATGTCCAAAATAATGAGTATTTTTATTTAAAAAAAATTTGAGGCCGGGCGTGGTGGCTCACGCCTGTAATCCCAGCACTTTGGGAGGCTGAGGCGGGCGGATCATGAAGTCAGGAGATCGAGACCATCCTGGCTAACATGGTGAAACCCCATCTCTATTAAAAATACAAAAAAATTAGCCAGGCGTAGTAGCGGGCACCTGTAGTCCCAGCTACTGGGCAGGCTGAGGCAGGAGAATGGCGTGAACCCTGGAGGCGGAGTTTGCAGTGAGCCGAGATCTCGCCACTGCACTCCAGCCTGGGCGGCAGAGCAAGACTCCATCTCAAAAAACAAACAAACAAAAAAACAAACAAACAAAAAAATTTTGAGATGGAGTCTCTGTCACCTAGGCTGGAGTGCACTGGTGCAATCTCCTCTCACTGCAACCTCTGCCTCCTGGGTTCGAGAGAGTCTCCTTCCTCAGCCTCTCAAGTAGCTGGGACTACAGGCGTCCGCCACCATGCTGGGGTAATTTTTGTATTTTTAATAGAGACAGGGTTTCACCGTGTTGGTCAGGCTAGTCTTGAATTCCTGACCTCAGGTGATCTGTCCACCTCAGGCTTCCAAAATGCTAGGATTACAGGTGTGAGCCACTGCAGCTGGCCTATGAGTCTTTGTAATATAAGTGTGTTCCACATATTGAATGGGATATACTTATCCTAAAATATTATTTATTTTAAATTCAAATTTAATTGAACATCCTGTAATTTTACTTGTCAAATCCAGAGACTTTACTCCAAAGCCCATTTGCCCTCCCACACACTATTTCTGTCCAGCCTCTCTCAGTGACCCAATATGGTCTAAGATGTTTTCAGGTAAAATGAGCAGCTAATTCTCTGGTATTCCATGCATCCTTCACTCCCCATGACTGGGCAAAATACAATCATTGCTGCACTCTTCTCTTGTCTCACTCTTTCTTATACAACTCTTCACTTTTCTTTAAATTCTTATCCTTCTCTCAATTTCTAGTCCTACAAGTTTAATTGTCATCATAATAACTCACTGTCACCTCAAACTCATCTCATTTGTAAGCCAAATTCATCTTTCCTACAACTCTTGTACCTTCCTGCTCTGAATTCCCTATTTTTAAAATGCGATAACCTATTTCCCAAACATCAGACTTGCCAAACCACAAAGTGACTGCAACCTTTCCCCACCGCCTCTCACTACAGCCACATGCAATCAATTGCTTGGTGATGGTGTTTTGTTTTTCAGAACATTTCCCAGCCCTTCCTTTAAATTGCCTAGGATCCAAGTCTTGAGAAGGCTCACATCAACCTCTTTTTCAGACCAATGTGATTGTTTCCTGGTGGTTCCAACTCTCCCTCCTCCAGGCAATTCTGTCAAGCACATGCCCAGGTTAAGGTCTTATAAAATATAACATTTTCTAACAAGATAAAGACAAATAGCCCAACAGAAAATGAAAACATGTATGAACAAGTAATTGGCAGTAGAGAAATTATAAATGACTGAAAAACACATGAAAACTGCTCAAATTCACTAATGGTTCAGGGAAATGGAGATTAATAATGAAATATCACTTTATGATCAGGGCACTGCAAAATAAATGAACAATAATAGCTAATGTTGAGAAGGATGGAGGAAAAAGAGTACTGTCATGTTGCTATATCACACAGAAATGTGAACTGATGGTCTTTGAAAACAATGGAGCATAAGCTATCAAAATTAAAAATGCACACGTTTTGACACATAGGAACAATACCACTCCTAGGCATCTATGTCATAAAAAGAAATCCACTAACGCTTAAACACATACACACATGGTCATTTGCTGCAGAGGGCTTTTAAAAAAAAAACCAAAAAAAAAAAAAAAAAAAAAAAAAACCTTTGGGAA